>NC_091152.1:53801783-53821783 GCF_040958095.1 Procambarus clarkii | reverse complement strand
GCTCTGGTGTGGTGCTCTGGTGTGGTGCTCTGGTCTGGTGCTCTGGTGTGGTGCTCTGGTGTGGTGCTCTGGTGTGGTGCTCTGGTCTGGTGCTCTGGTGTGGTGCTCTGGTCTGGTGCTCTGGTGTGGTGCTCTGGTGTGGTGCTCTGGTGTGGTGCTCTGGTGTGGTGCTCTGGTGTGGTGCTCTAGTGTGGTGCTCTGGTGTGGTGCTCTGGTGTGGTGCTCTGGTCTGGTGCTCTGGTCTGGTGCTCTGGTCTGGTGCTCTGGTGTGGTGCTCTGGTCTGGTGCTCAGGGTCTGGTGCTCTGGTGTGGTGCTCTGGTGTGGTGCTCTGGTGTGGTGCTCTGGTGTGGTGCTCTGGTGTGGTGCTCTGGTGTGATTCTCAGGGTCTGGTGCTCTGGTGTGGTGCTCTAGTGTGGTGCTCTAGTGTGGTGCTCAGGGTCTGGTGCTCTGGTGTGATTCTCAGGGTCTGGTGCTCTGGTGTGGTGCTCTAGTGTGGTGCTCTGGTGTGGTGCTCTGGTGTGGTGCTCTGGTGTGGTGCTCTGGTGTGGTGGTCAGGGTGTGGTGCTCTGGTGTGGTGCTCTGGTGTGGTGCTCTGGTGTGGTGCTCAGGTGTGGTGCTCTGGTGTGATGCTCTGGTGTGGTGCTCTGGTGTGGTGCTCAGGGTCTGGTGCTCTGGTGTGGTGCTCTGGTCTGGTGCTCTGGTGTGGTGCTCTGGTCTGGTGCTCTGGTGTGGTGCTCTGGTGTGGTGCTCTAGTGTGGTGCTCTGGTCTGGTGCTCTGGTCTGGTGCTCTGGTGTGGTGCTCTAGTGTGGTGCTCTGGTCTGGTGCTCTGGTGTGGTGCTCTGGTGTGGTGCTCTGGTGTGGTGCTCTGGTGTGGTGCTCTGGTGTGGTGCTCTGGTGTGGTGCTCTGGTGTGGTGCTCTGGTGTGGTGCTCTGGTGTGGTGCTCTAGCGTGGTGCTCTGGTGTGGTGCTCTTGTGTGGTGCTCTGGTGTGGTGCTCTGGTGTGGTGCTCTAGTGTGGTGCTCTGGAGTGGTGCTCTGGTGTGGTGCTCTGGTGTGGTGCTCTGGTGTGGTGCTCTGGTGTGGTGCTCTGGTGTGGTGCTCTGGTGTGGTGCTCTGGTGTGGTGCTCTGGTGTGGTGCTCTGGTGTGGTGCTCTGGTCTGGTGCTCAGGGTCTGGTGCTCTGGTGTGGTGCTCTGGTGTGGTGCTCTGGTCTGGTGCTCTGGTGTGGTGCTCTGGTGTGGTGCTCTGGTGTGGTGCTCTGGTCTGGTGCTCTGGTGTGGTGCTCTGGTGTGGTGCTCTGGTGTGGTGCTCTGGTGTGGTGCTCTGGTGTGGTGCTCTGGTGTGGTGCTCTGGTGTGGTGCTCTAGTGTGGTGCTCTGGTGTGGTGCTCTGGTGTGGTGCTCTGGTCTGGTGCTCTGGTCTGGTGCTCTGGTCTGGTGCTCTGGTGTGGTGCTCTGGTCTGGTGCTCAGGGTCTGGTGCTCTGGTGTGGTGCTCTGGTGTGGTGCTCTGGTGTGGTGCTCTGGTGTGGTGCTCTGGTGTGGTGCTCTGGTGTGGTGCTCTGGTGTGGTGCTCTGGTGTCGTGCTCTGGTGTGGTGCTCAGGGTCTGGTTCTCTGCTGTGGTGCTCTGGTGTGGTGCTCTGGTGTGGTGCTCTATTGTGGTGCTCTGGTGTGGTGCTAAGGGCCTGGTTCTCAGGCATGAGAGAGAGAGAGAGAGAGAGAGAGAGAGAGAGAGAGAGAGAGAGAGAGAGAGAGAGAGAGAGAGAGAGAGAGAGAGAGAGAGGCAGATGTTGTTCCAGTACACAGCCACAAGAGCCGCTCAGGGGCTGGTAACTACTGACCAGTACACAGCCACAAGAGCCGCTCAGGGGCTGGTAACTACTGACCAGTATACAGCCACAAGAGCCGCTCAGGGACTGGTAACTACTGACCAGTACACAGCCACAAGAGCCGCTCATGGGCTGGTAACTACTGACCAGTACACAGCCACAAGAGCTGCTCAGGGGCTGGTAACTACTGACCAGTACACAGCCACAAGAGCCGCTCAGGGGCTGGTAACTACTGACCAGTACACAGCCACAAGAGCCGCTCAGGGGCTGGTAACTACTGACCAGTACACAGCCACAAGAGCCGCTCAGGGGCTGGTAACTACTGACCAGTACACAGCCACAAGAGCCGCTCAGGGGCTGGTAACTACTGACCAGTACACAGCCACAAGGGCCGCTCAGGGGCTGGTAACTACTGACCAGTACACAGCCACAAGAGCCGCTCAGGGGCTGGTAACTACTGACCAGTACACAGCCACAAGGGCCGCTCAGGGGCTGGTAACTACTGTCCAGTACACTGCCACAAGAGCCGCTCAGGGGCAGGTAACTACAGACCAGTACACAGCCACAAGAGCCGCTCAGGGGCAGGTAACTACAGACCAGTACACAGCCACAAGAGCCGCTCAGGGGCTGGTAACTACAGACCAGTGTCACTCCTCTCCATTTCTGGTAAAATCCAGGAGTCACTCATCGCTCGGTGTGGCTCTGGTGTGTGGCCTCAGGAACCGCCTATTGAATTCAGTAGTGTTGTGGGTTGGTCACCTTTGTGTACCATCGTGGCTGAGTCGGTTAAGGCAGGTGGCTGGGAATCACCAGAACGCAGGTTTAAGTCGTTTAGGCACAGTAATTTTCTGTTAAAAAAAATATGTGGTAATTCTTTTATTTGAATTAACATTATATATATTAAGAACATGAATTATTGGCTTAGTTATGTTAGTTTAGGTTAGGTTAAGATAGGTTAGGTTAGGTCATATTTCTACGTTAGTTTTAACTCAATTTAAAAAATATATATATACATACATACATACGTACGTATATAGCAGAGTTAATCATCCGAGTTTGTGCTCAAAATTACTACCAGCGTGTAATTGCACATATCCATTAGTTAATCACAGTGTGTAAAAGCAAGATGAGCTTGTGTGTGTGTGTTTAATACTGGCAGAATATGCCTGGCCAGTGAGGAAAGTAATACTTTGTTTATACTTTACTGACGATTAAAATTTCTGTAAATGTAGGTTGTCTGAGCGTCGAGTCACGGCTCAAAAATATATAAAGAATTTTTGAGTTGTGAATTGTGGGAGTGAGAGAGTGTAGCGAGCCAGGAGCAAAGTGCTGCTGACGGAGGCTGGCGAGGCACTTTAGGTGACAGTGAAGACGACCTCGGGGGATATAGAACTCCGCCTTTGGTCTCACTGTTCCCCTCTTGCAGCTTGCAAGTTGTTGCAGTAATGAGCTGGGCTTCGATATTACCCCCGTGACTAATGTGAATTGCTAGCAACATTTCAACCCTTCCCAGATATGACATGACGGTATTTACTGTGGAATGTCAGTGACATGAGAGTGAGGAGTGTGGCGCCTCGTCAGTAGGAGGTGTGAGGGACCTCACCCTGGCAGTGTTGACCTGCACCCTGCAGCTGGGACCTGCACCCTGGCAGTGTTGACCTGCACCCTGGCAGTGTTGACCTGCACCCTGGCAGTGTTGACCTGCACCCTGGCAGTGTTGACCTGCACCCTGCAGCTGGGACCTGCACCCTGGCAGTGTTGACCTGCACCCTGCAGCTGGGACCTGCACACTGGCAGTGTTGACCTGCACCCTGCAGCTGGGACCTGCACCCTGGCAGTGTTGACCTGCACCCTGGCAGTGTTGACCTGCAGCTGGGACCTGCACACCGGCAGTGTTGACCTGCACCCTGGCAGTGTTGACCTGCACCCTGCAGCTGGGACCTGCACCCTGCAGCTGGGACCTGCACCCTGCAGCTGGGACCTGCACCCTGCAGCTGGGACCTGCACCCTGCAGCTGGGACCTGCACCCTGCAGCTGGGACCTGCACCCTGCAGCTGGGACCTGCACCCTGCAGCTGGGACCTGCACCCTGCAGCTGGGACCTGCACCCTGCAGCTGGGACCTGCACCCTGCAGCTGGGACCTGCACCCTGCAGCTGGGACCTGCACCCTGCAGCTGGGACCTTCACCAGAAGCAACGGTCCAGAAGCAAGACGCAAGGTGAACACAGGAAGCAGCGGTCCAGAAGCAAGACGCAAGGTGAACACAGGAAGCAACGGTCCAGAAGCAAAGACGCAAGGTGAACACAGGAAGCAACGGTCCAGAAGCAAGACGCAAGGTGAACACAGGAAGCAACGGTCCAGAAGCAAAACGCAAGGTGAACACAGGAAGCAACGGTCCAGAAGCAAGACGCAAGGTGAACACAGAAAGCAACGGTCCAGAAGCAAGACGCACGGTGAACACAGGAAGCAACGGTCCAGAAGCAAGACGCAAGGTGAACACAGGAAGCAACGGTCCAGAAGCAAGACGCAAGGTGAACACAGGAAGCAGCGGTCCAGAAGCAAGACGCAAGGTGAACACAGGAAGCAACGGTCCAGAAGCAAAGACGCAAGGTGAACACAGGAAGCAACGGTCCAGAAGCAAGACGCAAGGTGAACACAGGAAGCAACGGTCCAGAAGCAAGACGCAAGGTGAACACAGGAAGCAACGGTCCAGAAGCAAGACGCAAGGTGAACACAGGAAGCAACGGTCCAGAAGCAAGACGCAAGGTGAACACAGGAAGCAACGGTCCAGAAGCAAGACGCAAGGTGAACACAGGAAGCAACGGTCCAGAAGCAAGACGCAAGGTGAACACAGGAAGCAACGGTCCAGAAGCAAGACGCAAGGTGAACACAGGAAGCAACGGTCCAGAAGCAAGACGCAAGGTGAACACAGGAAGCAACGGTCCAGAAGCAAGACGCAAGGTGAACACAGGAAGCAACGGTCCAGAAGCAAGACGCAAGGTGAACACAGGAAGCAACGGTCCAGAAGCAAGACGCAAGGTGAACACAGGAAGCAACGGTCCAGAAGCAAGACAAAACTATGACATTAGCTTTGCGTTCCTCCACACACTGTTGGCGCCAACAGCAGCTGACATCCCTCAGTCAGGAACAGTCAGGAACAGCCAGGAACAGCCAGGAACAGTCAGGAACAGCCAGGAACAACCAGGAACAGCCAGGAACAGTCAGGAACAGTCAGGAACAGTCAGGAACAGTCAGGAACAGTCAGGAACAGTCAGGAACAGCCAGGAACAACCAGGAACAGCCAGGAACAGTCAGGAACAGCCAGGAACAACCAGGAACAGCCAGGAACAGTCAGGAACAACCAGGAACAGTCAGGAACAGTCAGGAACAGTCAGTAACAGTCAGGAACAGTCAGGAACAGCCAGGAACAGTCAGGAACAGCCAGGAACAGTCAGGAACAGTCAGGAACAGTCAGAAACAGTCAGGAACAGTCAGGAACAGTCAGTAACAGTCAGGAACAGTCAGAACAGTCAGGAACAGTCAGGAACAGTCAGTAACAGTCAGGAACAGTCAGAAACAGTCAGGAACAGTCAGGAACAGTCAGGAACAGCCAGGAACAGTCAGGAACAGCCAGGAACAGCCAGGAACAGTCAGGAACAGTCAGGAACAGCCAGGAACAGTCAGGAACAGTCAGGAACAGCCAGGAACAGTCAGGAACAGCCAGGAACAGCCAGGAACAGTCAGGAACAGTCAGGAACAGTCAGGAACAGCCAGGAACAGCCAGGAACAACCAGGAACAGCCAGGAACCAGGAACAACCAGGAACAGCCAGGAACAGTCAGGAACAGTCAGGAACAGTCAGGAACAGTCAGGAACAGTCAGGAACAGTCAGGAAAACTCAGGAACAGCCAGGAACAACCAGGAACAGTCAGGAACAGTCAGGAACAGTCAGGAACAGCCAGGAACAACCAGGAACAGCCAGGAACAGTCAGGAACAGTCAGGAACAGTCAGAAACAGTCAGGAACAGTCAGGAACAGTCAGGAACAGCCAGGAACAGTCAGGAACAGCCAGGAACAGCCAGGAACAGTCAGGAACAGTCAGGAACAGTCAGGAACAGCCAGGAACAACCAGGAACAGCCAGGAACCAGGAACAACCAGGAACAGCCAGGAACAGTCAGGAACAGTCAGGAACAGTCAGGAACAGTCAGGAACAGTCAGGAACAGTCAGGAAAACTCAGGAACAGCCAGGAACAACCAGGAACAGTCAGGAACAGTCAGGAACAGTCAGGAACAGCCAGGAACAACCAGGAACAGCCAGGAACAGTCAGGAACAGTCAGGAACAGTCAGAAACAGTCAGGAACAGTCAGGAACAGTCAGGAACAGCCAGGAACAGTCAGGAACAGCCAGGAACAGTCAGGAGCAGCCAGGAACAGTCAGGAACAGCCAGGAACAGTCAGGAACAGCCAGGAACAGTCAGGAACAGTCAGGAACAGCCAGAAACAGCCAGGAACAGTCAGGAACAGCCAGAAACAGTCAGGAACAGCCAGGAACAGTCGGGAACAGTCAGGAACAGCCAGGAACAGCCAGGAACAGTCAGGAACTGTCAGGAACTGTCAGGAACAGCCAGGAACAGCCAGAAACAGTCAGGAACAGTCAGGAACAGTCAGGAACAGTCAGGAACAGTCGGGAACAGCCAGGAACAGCCAGAAACAGTCAGGAACAGTCAGGAACAGTCAGGAACAGTCAGGAACAGTCGGGAACAGCCAGGAACAGTCAGAAACAGCCAGGAACAGTCAGGAACAGTCAGGAACAGCCAGGAACAGTCAGGAACAGCCAAGAACAGCCAGGAACAGTCAGGAACAGCCAGGAACAGTCAGGAACTGTCTGGAACAGTCAGGAACAGCCAGGAACAGTCAGGAACAGCCAGGAACAGTCAAGAACAGCCAGGAACAGCCAGGAACAGTCAGGAATAGCCAGGAACAGTCAGGAACAGCCAGAAACAGTCAGGAACAGTCAGGAACAGCCAGAAACAGTCAGGAACAGTCAGGAACAGTCAGGAACAGCCAGGAACAGTCAGGAACAGTTGCTGGGTCTTCCTCCAGCTCTCAACTTTTACCTATTCCCTGTACCTTGAATCTCGTGCAGGAACAGATGGCTTTTCCTGTTCCAAATGGAATGTTTCGTCTACAGGTTCATCTCTAACTCAAGCGGGAGAGAAGAACTAGCACTTGAGGGCAGTCATGACACTAATTCTGTCTGAGGTGTCAACACTCAGACCTCGAGTACCACTCAAACACACAGGGATCTCAAGTGTGACCACCACTCACCCTCAAGTGTGACCACCAGTCACCCTCGAGTATATCTCAAATGTCACAGTGTCAACTTTTGTATTCTACCTTTTGTATTCCTACTCAACTTTTGTATTCAAACTCAATTTTTGTATTTTTACATAAGTTATGTATTGTGGCTTGTGTGTACTGTGTTGGGTAAGAGCACTGTGGGTGACAAGTAATCGCTATAGACTGGCTTAAATCGTGCTTACCACAGATTGCCTAGTCGAGGGCGCTCCTCCCTCTGACAGAGTCTGGTCAGGGCACTCACACGGCCCACGATAATGTCTCTGGGCGGCTTAATAAACACTCCTCGCCGTCCAGGACTTGAGACCACAACGTTCCTAGCTCGAGTCCACAGCTGGCACGTCTGTACACTTCTCTTCACTTGGAGATATATCACCAGGGGTTCCTTTCTGACAGGAGCTCAAACGGAGCATGGCTTCCCCCTGCGATTTCTGGCACTCAAGTGAGATCAAAGTTCCTCCAGAAGCGAGCCTCATGCCTCCAGCAAAATATCCACATCTCCTAACCAGTCATTTATCTATTTTCTTATTCACTGCCCATAATCTCAAATTGTTTATTAAATCCAACTAACTATTTTACACCTGTGTTATCACCTCTATATTTCTTAGACCTTCTAGTCAGGTCAGGCTTGATAGAATAATTCTCAAACGGGAGACTCGTTTTTCGGCTACCTGGGATCATAACACTCCCTCCCCCTTGTTTTTGAGAATTATTCTACTGGCTAGGCTCGAGATAACGCATCAGCTACTACATTGTCTCGCCCCCTTATGTGCATTATCACCCGGTCATACTCTTGGAGCATTAAAAACCAGCTGGTTAACCTCTGGTTTGCATGCTTCATTTTCCTCAGGAAAACTAGGAGATTATGGTCTGTATACACCGTCACTGGGTGTCCTCCCCCACTCACATACACTTCAAAATGTTTCAATGCCATCACCAGGGCCAAAGTCTCTTTCTCGACTGTACTGTACGACCTCTGGTGCTTAACGAACTTCTTCGAGAAGAAGGACACGGGGCGGTAGATTCCATCATTCTGCTGCATCAGTACAGCTCCAGCCCCTATATCACTGGCATCTACAAGTAACGTAAACGGCGCTCCAAAATCTGGCGACACTAGTACAGGCGCCTCGGTCAACAGTCTTTTGGTCTTTCCAAACGCTTCTTGTGCTGTTCCGTTCCACTCCCACTTCTTGCTCTTTGACAGCAAACTCGTCATAGGAGCGGCTATGGTGGAGAAATTTTCACAGAACTTCCGGTAATATCCAATCATACCAAGGTATCTCAACAATTCTTTCTTACTCCTGGGCACCGGGAAGTTGTCAATGGCCTTCACCTTTGTTCTTACCGGAACAACCTCGCCTTGCCCTACTATATATCCAAGGTACTCCAAGCGGGCTCTCTCGAACTCGCTTTTTGCTAAGTTGATCGTCATGTTGGCCTTCTCCAATCGATCAAACAAATCTAAAAGCCGATCCACGTGATCCTTCCAGGAATCAGCGAACACTACAATATCATCGATGAACACTGCACATCCGGTCGCACCTTGTAATTTGCAATATCTGGCTCACAACTCGCCAGAAACATGATCTTCTCACAAACGATCTGACTTCTCTGGCACCTCTTGGCTAGGCTGTCCTCCTTGGACGCCTGCGCTCCATCGGTCCACTCTACTTATTGTTTCCACCCTCCGTTTCTTCATCGTCTTCTCTTCACGTCCAGAGTCAGACATCTACTGTCTGTACCTCTGTCGTCTTCATACTTCCATCTACTGCCATTATACTTCCGTCTACTGTCATCGTACTTCACTCCCTCGTCTTCACCGACGATCCTCCCTTTCGTCTCCTTTATCCGAGACCTCATCCTGTTTGACTTCCATCGAGTCCTCGGTTTTCTTCTATTCCTCCATGCTTGTATCTTCATCCTCTTCCCACACTTCTCACCATTTCTTCTCCTTCAACTCTTCTTTGTTCCCTAAAAGTTTCTTCGAGCACTGTATTACACCCAACAGCACTCGACCATACATGTATGTCACTTTACCTCTCCTAGAGTGCTCATAAGCATCTCTCCACACATACTGTCTCTTCTCCTTTCATTTTCTTGGCTATTACTTTTCTTCACTATCTCTCCACCACGTTTTCTGTGAAACATGTCAACTCCTGACATCTCAAACAACTTAACTCCACTATCCATATGCCTCTGTGCTCGTGGACCACTAGACGCTCTATTCCCGTCCTCAGTACGTCCACATCCTTCCTCACTTCTACTCAGCACAGTTGCATTCACCTTCCGACTCTTAATTTCAGCGGTCTAGGCTCTACTCAGGTCCGCTCTCTTCACATGATTCTTCTTTGGCTGGATCATCTTCACTTTTGACCTCACCGAGACTTCATTTTCCTGGGCTGGACCTTCATCAAATAACCACGCTATATCTAAGTCAATATCTTCCACCGGTTGAATCGACACTGTCTCATCTTCTCCAGCGTCTTCCTCGTCGACCACCTCTGCCTTCATCACTACCGAGACAGGGTACTCAATGGCTTGGCGGTCTCCTGACTCATCTCCTCGGATGTCAGTCAGGTTCACACTCTCAGGTGTCCCACCCGTGCCGTGGCCTTCTGGGCACTCCTCTGGCACAGTCTCCCCCATGACTCTTGGCATGGAGGAGACTGGCATGGCATGGCAACACCTTTGTCCCGCACAAGTCATTCCCCAGGATCACTTGGACTCCTGGAACAGGTATGTCGGGGCACACTCCCAACATCACCTCTGCCGACACATATTCCGACCTTAGCTGGACAGTACAAACGGGCATGTCACTCTCAGATAATAACCCATATACTTTCATCTTACTCCAGCCAGCTAACCGTCGATCATTCCCAATCAGGCTTCTCATAATTAAGCTCTGATTAGCTCCAGTATCTCTTAAGATACCAACTTTTACTTCAGGTTAGCCTCCTATACTGATCCAACCTTTACTCATGAACGGCCTATACCTCTCGTTCACTAAGTTCACTTTCTGTGGTTTGTCTTGGAACACATTAGTATATTTACTTCGGGGGTCACACATGGCCAGGGTCACAACTCTTTTGCCCTGCCGACAATCTCGCATCACGTGACACAGTCCATTACAATTGTAACACCTCACCTGGGAAAAGTCTCTTCTATATGTACCAGAGCGGCTCTGACTTTGTCCACTCGCATGAGAGTTCCTCGGGCCAGGTACACTACCTGCACTCTGCGGAGCTTTACTGGACTCTTGATTTCCTGGATCACGATTAGTTTCTCGTTTAGCTCCTCCATCCTCACTTTCAGACGAAGTGCGCGACCTACTCTTCTGAGTTTTAGGGTACTTACGTTTATCTGCCCATTTATCAAAATTCTTCTCACCCCAGACTCCTCTGGGTCTTTCATAATTTCTTCCTCCCCAGACTCCACTGGATCTGCCATTGCTGCGTCTCACCTCATTCTTCACTCTGTTCTCCCTCAAATTCTTATATGCTTCCGTAATCATATCCGCCCTATCTGCGGCATCTTTCACCTCCTTTATCCCTGCTTCTTGGATCTTGAACTTTGTTTCGGGATGCATCATCTCCAAGAACTTCTCCATGACCATCAGTTGCTTCAGGTCAGCGTAAGATCCAACTCCGGCAGCCTCAATCCACTTCTGGAATCGTCTTTCCAGATCCCTTGCTGTCTCAGCAAAGGTACATGCTCCAACTTTGATCATCTCTCTGAAACGTTTCCTATAAGCTTCTGGGGTTAGCTGAAACGAGCACAGTGTGCTGCTCTTTACTGTGGCATAATCCTTACACTTTTCCAGTGACAATTGGGTGTACGCCTCCCTGGCTGCACCGGTCAATCTTAACTGGACCAGCTGGGCCTATTCCTCCTGTGGCCACCCCCTGATTCTGGCTACTTTTTCAAAAGGTTCGAAGAAGCTCTCTGCCTCTTCGGGCACAAACAAGGGAATGTCCTTCTCCCTAACCCTAACATCTGGTGAGTGTGATACCTGGGTGGTGCTCTCTGGCAACCCATGTTCAATCCTTTGCTCAGCCAAGGTTCTATTTGTTTCTATCTGCATTTGTTTTGTTCTCTCTTTTTCTTTTTCGACCTGGGCTTTTTCTTTTTCGACCTGGGCTTTTTCTTTTTCGACCTGGGCTTTTTCTTTTTCTTTTTCCTGTTCCAACTCCAGTCCTCTTATTCTGGTTTTCTCTTTTTCTTTTTCCACCTCTAGTCTTGCTTTCTCTACTTCCAGCCTGGTTTTCTCTTTTTCCTTCTCGGCTTCATTTTTCATCTGGAGTTCTAATTTCATCTTCTCCAACTGGAACTGTCTCTCCTTGTCCTCTCGTTGTTGCTGCATCTGGAGCTCTAACTGCAATCTCTCCAAGCTCCTATTTCGGCTACTCCTGCTACTGCGGCTACTCTTGCTGCTCCTACTCGATCCCTGGGATCTCACTTCATCCTGCCCATCATCCTCCTTTCCGCTTTCAGCTCCTTTTTGGGCTCCTTGCTCTGCCGCTTCACTTTTGGCTCTCAACTGCCTCAGGATCTCATCCTTCATCCCAGTTACTTTACATGCTTTCAACCTAATGCCACATTTTTCTGCTATTTGTTTCAATTGATCCCTCGTGCAACCTTCCAAGCCCTCAGGCTTGCCTGACTCCACAAATGCTTGCACCTTATCATTCTTTGTCCTGTGAGTCTTCCCAAGAGAGAGAATATACACCTGCAGTCACACAGTTTATCTATTTCACCCAGGGGTGTACCAATCCACTCATGGACAGGGTGTGAGTGTGTCAGTTCACTCTCCCGGGCAGGCCCCCAATTTATTGTATTATTGTGGGTTGGTGGTGTTGTCGTCGTTGATCCTTCTATCTGGACAAACTAACCCACAACTCGGTAGAGTGCTTATACTTCACTAGGAGATCACACTAGGCGCCTCTGGCTCTTGGAGAGGGGCTCAAAGTCACGCGTTTAGGGGATGTGGCTCCAATACTTAGCCTCGTTGTCACGTGCACACACCCACTCGAGCTGCTGTGACTCCCCACTCTCTCCTTAGGTGATATGATCTCCTCAATCCCCTTTGACTTATTAGTTTTCCGTCCTACCCTGTCGACACCAGTGGTTCTTGGTTCTTTCTCTCTCTCCTCCTTTACTACTTCCAGGGAAGCCTCACTACGACAAGGGCAAACACCAGCAAATTTAAATACATTTATTGGACAAAGCACATACACACATAATAATAATGAATCTTACACTCTATACTATTTCAGCCAGGTTGCAGTCCAACACCATCAGTACTCTATCTTCTGCTTATCAAGTAGTATCCTATCTTCTGATTAACCACCTGATATTACCAACCTTCTCCGATAGGTCAAGTTTTATAATACAATGTTGCACTATCAGCAAAAGAATATATATCTGAAAACATGTACAAGGAAAATCAGCGTATGAATGTAATAACATATATATCAGTATAAATGTTCCTTGATACACAACAATGATCAATCGATCACCCTATCAGTCCTAGAACACATGCATCTGTAGGTAATCCAGCCTACGACTGTAACTCTAAACTTCAGTATAAACTCTTTGGCACAAAAATGGCAAACTATTACTCACCTTTCACTGCGTCTTGCACGCTAATGACAAACACTCTATCACCTCCCTACAAGTAATCATTTAGAACTTCCCTTCCACATCTGGAAGTTCACTACCCTGATCTCTTCAGGTTCTTCCGGGTTTAACTACCAGGATCCTCTGCAGCTCCTTCAGGCTGCTACCATGAAGTTTTCCTTGAGCAACTACGGTGCTTCACCTTCTGCTAGGGTCCTCCACAGCTCTCCTGGCTGCTACACCATGAAGTTCCCTAGAGCAACTATGGTGCTTCACCACCTCTACAGAAGCACGTGACACTGCTCTTCACTGCTTCTCCTCACAGCTCGAGGTTCTCTCCTCCACTACCTTGGAGTCTCAACAACTAATCCCTCTGTGCTGGCTTCGAAGTTCTCGGCAAGTTCTTGCCCAAAGACAAACCTGCAACCCATTGACACTCCAATAAAAATGTTTCCCCTTTAACACATAAACAAAAATAATCACACAATATGTTTGCCTTCAACATATATCAGCTCTCTACATACTGTGAGAGTGGACTCCCCCGTTTTGGGCTGGTCCATGCTCCACCTCGCCTGGCGGTCCTCACTCACTCTGGGAGGGTCCTCGTCCGTCAGAAGCTGGGCTCCCTCAGTCACCTGCCAGTGCTCAGACGACGGACGACTCTGGCAGGTGACTCAGTCACCTGCCAGAGCGACGGACGTCGCTCCGTGTTCCTCTCTCTCCACTCTCTTATTTTAGGCCTTCTGCCTTACCAAAACATGTCTAACTTATCAAATAAACATTGCTACTTTTGCTGGGCACACGACCAACTACAAGTAATCACTATGAACTGGCTTAAATCGTGCTTACCACAGATTGCCTAGTCGAGGGCGCTCCTCCCTCTGACAGAGTCTGGTCAGGGCACTCCCACGGCCCACGATAATGTCTCTGGGCGGCTTAATAAACACTCCTCGCCGTCCAGGACTTGAGACCACAAAGTTCCCAGCTCGATTCCACAGCTGGCACGTCTGCACACTTCTCTTCTCTTGGAGATATATGACCAGGGGGTTAATTTCTGACGGGAGCTCAAACGGAGCACGGCTTCCCCTTGCAATGTCTGGCACTCGAGTGAGATCAAAGCCCTCCAGAAGCGAGCTTCACGCCTCCAGCAAAATATCCACATCTCCTAACCAGTCATTTATCTATTTTCTTATTCACTGCCCATAATCTCAAATTGTTTATTAAATCCAACTAACTATTTTACACCTTTGTTATCACCTCTATATTTCTTAGACCTTCTAGTCAGGTCAGGCTTGATAGAATAATTCTCAAAGGGGAGACTCGTTTTTCGGCTACCTGGGATCGTGACAAAATCTATATATTCTTGACAAATTTATGATCCATTAAAAAACTGAATTTCATCTTCCTTTTTTCATAAAAGTTTTTTCGTTAAATTTTCACCAAAACTTTTTGCTCGTCAGACCCAGCCGCTTGACTTTAATTTGAATTCCCGATAAAATATTTCCTTGTGAATTCTATTTCAAGGTTTTTCTCCATTGTTTGCATGGTAATGAGATGAAAAAATGAGAGATTGACAGGTTAACACTTATGTGGATATATATATATATATATATATATATATATATATATATATATATATATATATATATATATGTCGTACCTAGTAGCCAGAACTCACTTCTCAGCCTACTATGCAAGGCCAAATTTGCCTAGTAAGCCAAGTTTTCATGAATTAATTGTTTTTCGACTACCTAACCTACCTAACCTAACCTAACCTAACTTTTTCGGCTACCTAACCTAATCTAACCTATAAAGATAGGTTAGGTTAGGTTAGGTAGGGTTGGTTAGGTTCGGTCATATATCTACGTTAATTTTAACTCTAATAAAAAAAATTGACCTCATACATAATGAAATGGGTAGCTTTATCATTTCATAAGAAAAAAATTAGAGAAAATATATTAATTCAGGAAAACTTGGCTTATTAGGCAAATTTGGTCTTGCATATTAGGCTCAGAAGTGCGTTCTGGCTACTAGGTACGACATATATATATATATATATATATATATATATATATATATATATATATATATATATATATATATATATATATATATATATATATATATATATATATATATGTATATATATATATATATATATATATATATATATATATATATATATATATATATATATATATAATAAACCAAGAGAGCGCACGAGGAAATATGTAGAGTATAGAGTTAATCAGTGAAGTGGAGTCTTTTGAGTGGCAAGGATTGAAGGGCACAGATACACGTAGGAATGCTGGCGAATTGAGATGAAAGACGCTGGGATAGTGAATATATTAGGGGTGGCCCGGGTGTTGGTGTGGCCCTGGTGATGGGTGGTGGTGTGGTCCTGGTGATAGGTGGTGGTGTGGCCATGGTGGGTGGTGGTGTGGCCCTGGTGATGGGTGGTGGTGTGGCACTGGTGGTGGTGTGTGTCGTGACGCTGAACCCCGGTTCATTCCGAACACAGCGATTACACAACACATAACACCTTGCCTCAGCAACCGTTACTACCACCGTGTACTCCTACACACACCAGACCCTTGAGGCGTACCACTAGGTTTGTACTGGAACACAATGAATGAACTTACGGAAGGTATTTAAAGGCCGTCGGGTTTTGTCATTTAATTACAAAGAATAGACTCTGACAAATAATACTATATTAATTAACATACTCTATTAGGTCAATACACTTCCAATACCCATAGACCACTTGACCTCCGCGATCACCACACACACTCGTAACTTCCGCCTAAGTCCCTAATACGGAATGATTACTACAACGCTCCACACCCGGTTAGTCTTACATTCAATACTCACATACTGCAGACTTAACTTGGTCACTAAGATCACAACAGGCTCTCGCATAGCTGTCTGCTACACTTCGCTGCTGCCACAAACGGGGATTCAAAAGGACTTGCTCGTTCAACTTCCCCAATCAGACTGACTCCAGTCAGCCATCTACCTCAACCATTTCACCCCACCTCTCAAGGAAGGTATAATCCGATTAACCTTATCCCTAGAGAGGTAATCTTGTTCCTAGAAGCCTGACGAAGAATAATTCCTCTTTCCAGGAATTAATCATTTGGCTAAACAGCTTCGGTCTTAATCCATTGACCTTTCTTAGATATGTGATCCATAGTCTGTCTACTTACATGTACTTTCACTCATCATTCGTTAAGTGTTGTAGTAATGATCCTCTAGCTAATAATTCCTACTAACTTGTGGATTACAACATGTGGCCCTGGTGATGGGTGGTGGTGTGGTCCTGGTGGGTGGTGGTGTGGCCCTGGTGATGGGTGGTGTGGCCCTGGTGATGGGTGGTGGTGTGGTCCTGGTGGGTGGTGGTGTGACCCTGGTGGTGGGTGGTGGTGTGGCCCTGGTGATTGGTGGTGGTGTGGCCCTGGTGGTGGGTGGTGGTGTGGCCCTGGTGATGGGTGGTGGTGTAGCACTGGTGATGGGTGGTGGTGTAGCACTGGTGATGGGTGGTAGTGGGGTCCTGGTAGTGGTGTAGCCCTAGTGGGTGGAGGTGTGGCCCTGGTGATTGGTAGTGGTGTGGCCGTGGTGATGGGTGGTGGTGTGGCCCTGGTGATGGGTGGTGGTGTGGTCCTGGTGGTGGGTGGTGGTGTGGCCCTGGTGGTGGGTGGTGGTGTGGCCCTGGTGGTGGGTGGTGGTGTGGTCCTGGTGATGGGTGGTGGTGTGGCCCTGGTGGTGGGTGGTGGTGTGGTCCTGGTGATGAGTGGTGGTGTGGCCCTGGTGGTGGGTGGTGGTGTGGTCCTGGTGGTGGGTGGTGGTGTGGTCCTGGTGGTGGGTGGTGGTGTGGTCCTGGTGATGGGTGGTGGTGTGGTCCTGGTGGTGGGTGGTGGTGTGGTCCTGGTGATGGGTGGTGGTGTGGCCCTGGTGATGGGTGGTGGTGTGGCCCTGGTGGGTGGTGGTGTGGTCCTGGTGGTGGGTGGTGGTGTGGTCCTGGTGGGTGGTGGTGTGGTCCTGGTGATGGGTAGTGGTGTGGTCCTGGTGGGTGGTGGTGTGGTCCTGGTGATGGGTGGTGGTGTGGTCCGGGTGGTGGGTGGTGGTGTGGCCCTGGTGGTGGGTGGTGGTGTGGTCCTGGTGGGTGGTGGTGTGGCCCTGGTGATGGGTGGTGGTGTGGTCCTGGTGGGTGGTGGTGTGGCCCTGGTGGGTGGTGGTGTGGTCCTGGTGGTGGGTGGTGGTGTGGCCCTGGTGGTGGGTGGTGGTGTGGTCCTGGTGGGTGGTAGTGTGGCCCTGGTGATGGGTGGTGGTGTGGTCCTGGTGGTGGGTGGTGGTGTGGTCCTGGTGATGGGTGGTGGTGTGGTCCTGGTGGTGGGTGGTGGTGTGGTCTTGGTGGTGGGTGGTGGTGTGGCCCTGGTGGTGGGTGGTGGTGTGGTCCTGGTGGTGGGTGGTGGTGTGGTCCTGGTGGTGGGTGGTAGTGTGGCCCTGGTGATGGGTGGTGGTGTGGTCCTGGTGGTGGGTGGTGGTGTGGTCCTGGTGGTGGGTGGTGGTGTGGTCCTGGTGATGGGTGGTGGTGTGGTCCTGGTGGTGGGTGGTGGTGTGGTCCTGGTGGTGGGTGGTAGTGTGGTCCTGGTGGTGGGTGGTAGTGTGGCCCTGGTGATGGGTGGTGGTGTGGTCCTGGTGGGTGGTGGTGTGGTCCTGGTGGGTGGTGGTGTGGCCCTGGTGATGGGTGGTGGTGTGGTCCTGGTGGGTGGTGGTGTGGTCCTGGTGGGTGGTGGTGTGGTCCTGGTGGGTGGTGGTGTGGCCCTGGTGATGGGTGGTGGTGTGTTCCTGGTGGGTGGTGGTGTGGCCCTGGTGGTGGGTGGTGGTGTGGCCCTGGTGGGTGGTGGTGTGGCCCTGGTGATGGGTGGTGGTGTGGTCCTGGTGGGTGGTAGTGTGGTCCTGGTGGGTGGTGGTGTGGCCCTGGTGATGGGTGGTGGTGTGGTCCTGGTGATGGGTGGTGGTGTGGCCCTGGTGATGGGTGGTGGTGTGGCCCTGGTGATGGGTGGTGGTGTGGCCCTGGTGATGGGTGGTGGTGTGGCCCTGGTGATGGGTGGTGGTGTAGCACTGGTGATGGGTGGTAGTGGGGTCCTGGTAGTGGTGTAGCCCTAGTTGGTGGAGGTGTGGCCCTGGTGATTGGTAGTGGTGTGGCCGTGGTGATGGGTGGTGGTGAGGCCCTGGTGATGGATAGAGGTGTGGCCGTGGTGGTGGTGTGGCCCTGGTGGTGGTGTGGCCCTGGTGGTGGTGTGGCCTTGGTGGTGGTGTGGCCCTGGTGATGGTGTGGCCCTGATGGTGGGTAGTGGTGTTTCCCTGGTGGGTGATGGTGTGGCCCTGGTGGGTGGTGGTGTGGTCCTGGTGGCTGGTGGTGTGGCCCTTGTGGGTGGTGGTGTGGTCCTGGTGGGTGGTGGTGTGGCCCTGGTGGGTGGTGGTGTGGTCCTGGTGGGTGGTGGTGTGGCCCTGGTGATGGGTGGTATTGTGGTCCTGGTGGGTTGTGGTGTGGCCCTGGTGGGTGGTAGTGTGGCCCTGGTGATGGGTGGTGGTGTGGTCCTGGTGGTGGGTGGTGGTGTGGTCCTGTTGGTGGGTGGTGGTGTGGTCCTGGTGGTGGGTGGTAGTGTGGTCCTGGTGATGGGTGGTGGTGTGGTCCTGGTGGTGGGTGGTGGTGTGGTCTTGGTGGTGGGTGGTGGTGTGGCCCTGGTGGTGGGTGGTGGTGTGGTCCTGTTGGTGGGTGGTGGTGTGGTCCTGGTGGTGGGTGGTAGTGTGGCCCTGGTGATGGGTGGTGGTGTGGTCCTGGTGGTGGGTGGTGGTGTGGTCCTGGTGGTGGGTGGTGGTGTGGTCCTGGTGATGGGTGGTGGTGTGGTCCTGGTGGTGGGTGGTGGTGTGGTCCTGGTGGTGGGTGGTGGTGTGGTCCTGGTGGTGGGTGGTAGTGTGGCCCTGGTGATGGGTGGTGGTGTGGTCCTGGTGGGTGGTTGTGTGGTCCTGGTGGGTGGTGGTGTGGCCCTGGTGGGTGGTAGTGTGGCCTTGGTGATGGGTGGTGGTGTGGTCCTGGTGGGTGGTGGTGTGGTCCTGGTGGGTGGTAGTGTGGCCCTGGTGGTTGGTGGTGTGGTCCTGGTGGGTGGTGGTGTGGTCCTGGTGGGTGGTGGTGTGGCCCTGGTGGGTGGTAGTGTGGCCCAGGTGGTGGGTGGTAGTGTGGCCCTGGTGGGTGGTGGTGTGGCCCTGGAGATGGGTGGTGGTGTGGTCCTGGTGGGTGGTGGTGTGGCCCTGGTGGGTGGTAGTGTGGCCCAGGTGGTAGGTGGTAGTGTGGCCCTGGTGATGGGTGGTGGTGTGGTCCTGGTGGGTGGTGGTGTGGCCCTGGTGATGGGTGGTGGTGTGGTCCTGGTGGGTGGTGGTGTGGCCCTGGTGATGGGTGGTGGTGTGGTCCTGGTGGGTGGTGGTGTGGTCCTGGTGGGTGATGGTGTGGCCCTGGTGATGGGTGGTGGTGTGGTCCTGGTGGGTGGTGGTGTGGCCCTGGTGATAGGTGGTGGTGTGGTCCTGGTGGGTGGTGGTGTGGCCTTGGTGATGGGTGGTGGTGTGGTCCTGGTGGGTGGTGGTGTGGCCCTGGTGATGGGTGGTGGTATGGTCCTGGTGGGTGGTGGTGTGGCCCTGGTGATGGGTGGTGGTGTGGTCCTGGTGGGTGGTGGTGTGGTCCTGGTGGGTGGTGGTGTGGTCCTGGTGGGGGGTGGTGTGGCCCTGGTGATGGGTGGTGGTGTGGCCCTGGTGATGGGTGGTGGTGTGGCCCTGGTGATGGGTGGTGGTGTGGCCCTGGTGATGGGTGGTGGTGTAGCACTGGTGATGGGTAGTTGTGGGGTCCTGGTAGTGGTGTAGCCCTAGTGGGTGGAGGTGTGGCCCTGGTGATTGGTAGTGGTGTGGCCGTGTTGATGGGTGGTGGTGTGGCCCTGGTGATGGATAGAGGTGTGGCCGTGGTGGTGGTGTGGCCGTGGTGGTAGTGTGGCCCTGGTGGTGGTGTGGCCTTGGTGGTGGTGTGGCCCTGGTGATGGTGTGGCCCTGGTGGTGGGTAGTGGTGTGGCCCTGGTGGGTGATGGTGTGGCCCTGGTGGGTGTTGGTGTGGTCCTGGTGGGTGATGGTGTGGCCCCGGTGGGTGGTGGT
>NC_091152.1:53411831-53489234 GCF_040958095.1 Procambarus clarkii | reverse complement strand
TGGTGTGAAGGGGGTGTGGGTCGTGTGAAGGGGGGGTGTGGGTGGTGTGAAGGGGGGTTTGGGTGGAGTGGTGGGGGTGTGGGTGGTGTGAAGGGGGTGTGGGTGGTGTGAAGGGGGGTGTGGGTGGAGTGGTGGGGGTGTGGGTGGTGTGAAGGGGGTGTGGGTGTGTTGACACCAGCATTCTTACACTTGCGGACTCTGGCTGGCCCACAGGTTTAACAGCCTTCAGCATATCGTAGCATAAGTAATTATCAAAGGAAGGCACCAAGCCGGGAAGGCTATGTAGCACCATCAAATGTGCGGGATAATCAGAGGGCGCTAAATATCACCAAGGATGTCAATACGAGAACAGAAACACATAAGGCGAACGATATGAAAAGTATCCGATTCATCAAGAATTCTATCGAGGGACAAGTGACCGCGAGGGACGGTCGGAAAGCAAGACACACGCTCATCCTGGAAGTCATTGAACAAGGATATGCACGACCGTAAGTTTGTAATCGTGACGAAAGAGAAATATATTGAAATGCTTGTGGATTGCTTCCGTAATTTATGGGTCGTGATACCATATCCACCCGACCATATACGACTCGTGCCTGCGTTGATGTGTCGTGCCTGCATTGATGTGTCGTGGCTGCATTGATGTGTCGAACCTGCATTGATGTGTCGTGGCTGCATTGATGTGTTGTGCCTGCATTGATGTGTCGTGGCTGCATTGATGTGTTGTGCCTGCATTGATGTGTCGTGGCTACATTGATGTGTCGTGCCTGCATTGATGTGTCGTGGCTGCATTGAAGTGTCGTGGCTACATTGATGTGTCGTGGCTGCATTGATGTGTCGTGCCTGCATTGATGTGTCGTGGCTGCATTGATGTGTCGTGGCTACATTGATGTGTCGTGCCTGCATTGATGTGTCGTGGCTGCATTGAAGTGTCGTGGCTACATTGATGTGTCGTGGCTGCATTGATGTGTCGTGGCTGCATTGATGTGTCGTGGCTACATTGATGTGTCGTGGCTGCATTGATGTGTCGTGCCTGCATTGATGTGTCGTGGCTGCATTGATGTGTCGTGGCTACATTGATGTGTCGTGCCTGCATTGATGTGTCGTGCCTGCATTGATGTGTCGTGGCTGCATTGATGTGTCGTGCCTGCATTGATGTGTCGTGGCTGCATTGATGTGTCGTGGCTACATTGATGTGTCGTGCCTGCATTGATGTGTCGTGGCTGCATTGAAGTGTCGTGGCTACATTGATGTGTCGTGGCTGCATTGATGTGTCGTGGCTGCATTGATGTGTCGTGGCTACATTGATGTGTCGTGGCTGCATTGATGTGTCGTGCCTGCATTGATGTGTCGTGGCTGCATTGATGTGTCGTGGCTACATTGATGTGTCGTGGCTGCATTGATGTGTCGTGCCTGCATTGATGTGTCGTGGCTGCATTGATGTGTCGTGGCTACATTGATGTGTCGTGCCTGCATTGATGTGTCGTGGCTGCATTGAAGTGTCGTGGCTACATTGATGTGTCGTGGCTGCATTGATGTGTCGTGGCTGCATTGATGTGTCGTGGCTACATTGATGTGTCGTGGCTGCATTGATGTGTCGTGCCTGCATTGATGTGTCGTGGCTGCATTGATGTGTCGTGGCTACATTGATGTGTCGTGCCTGCATTGATGTGTCGTGGCTACATTGATGTGTCGTGGCTGCATTGATGTGTCGTGGCTGCATTGATGTGTCGTGCCTGCATTGATGTGTCGTGGATGCATTGATGTGTCGTGGCTGCATTGATGTGTCGTGCCTGCATTGATGTGTCGTGCCTGCATTGATGTGTCGTGGCTGCATTGATGTGTCGTGCCTGCATTGATGTGTCGTGCCTGCATTGATGTGTCGTGGCTGCATTGATGTGTCGTGGCTACATTGATGTGTCGTGCCTGCATTGATGTGTCGTGGCTGCATTGAAGTGTCGTGGCTACATTGATGTGTCGTGGCTGCATTGATGTGTCGTGGCTGCATTGATGTGTCGTGGCTACATTGATGTGTCGTGGCTGCATTGATGTGTCGTGCCTGCATTGATGTGTCGTGGCTGCATTGATGTGTCGTGGCTACATTGATGTGTCGTGCCTGCATTGATGTGTCGTGCCTGCATTGATGTGTCGTGGCTGCATTGATGTGTCGTGCCTGCATTGATGTGTCGTGGCTGCATTGATGTGTCGTGGCTACATTGATGTGTCGTGCCTGCATTGATGTGTCGTGGCTGCATTGAAGTGTCGTGGCTACATTGATGTGTCGTGGCTGCATTGATGTGTCGTGGCTGCATTGATGTGTCGTGGCTACATTGATGTGTCGTGGCTGCATTGATGTGTCGTGCCTGCATTGATGTGTCGTGGCTGCATTGATGTGTCGTGGCTACATTGATGTGTCGTGGCTGCATTGATGTGTCGTGCCTGCATTGATGTGTCGTGGCTGCATTGATGTGTCGTGGCTACATTGATGTGTCGTGCCTGCATTGATGTGTCGTGGCTGCATTGAAGTGTCGTGGCTACATTGATGTGTCGTGGCTGCATTGATGTGTCGTGGCTGCATTGATGTGTCGTGGCTACATTGATGTGTCGTGGCTGCATTGATGTGTCGTGCCTGCATTGATGTGTCGTGGCTGCATTGATGTGTCGTGGCTACATTGATGTGTCGTGCCTGCATTGATGTGTCGTGGCTACATTGATGTGTCGTGGCTGCATTGATGTGTCGTGGCTGCATTGATGTGTCGTGCCTGCATTGATGTGTCGTGGATGCATTGATGTGTCGTGGCTGCATTGATGTGTCGTGCCTGCATTGATGTGTCGTGCCTGCATTGATGTGTCGTGGCTGCATTGATGTGTCGTGCCTGCATTGATGTGTCGTGCCTGCATTGATGTGTCGTGCCTGCATTGATGTGTCGTGCCTGCATTGATGTGTCGTGCCTGCATTGATGTGTCGTGCCTGCATTGATGTGTCGTGCCTGCATTGATGTGTCGTGGCTGCATTGATGTGTCGTGCCTGCATTGATGTGTCGTGGCTGCATTGATGTAGTCAGTATATTTACAGGCCACTCTCGTTATGGCTGGTGCATACAGGGCGGCCTACACTGAGCCGTCGCGTCTACTGCCTCTATATTAAGCACTAGAACATAACAACGTATGTATATAAGAATATATGAGGCAGCCAAAGGTCTAAATGGCCCATTCGAGGCCATTTTATACTCCTCTTGACATCCCAGAAGACACACTCGGGGAACTACTCGAAGCCTGGACCGAAGAGGCCCCTCTTCCTGGGCCCTTATGGGCGCACCCATCCTGGTTCTTCCCCCTGATGGGCGCACCCTTCCTGGTTCTTCCCCCTGATGGGCGCACCCTTCCTGGTTCTTCCCCCTGATGGGCGCACCCTTCCTGGTTCTTCCCCCTGATGGGCGCACCCTTCCTGGTCCCCCATCCCCTGATGGGCGCATGCGTCAGCAAGTAGACGGCGTTGCTGTGGGGACCGCCCTTGGACCCCCACAACAATCTATTTACTTGGACCCTTTCTGCTAACTTTACATGAGTACCGTCGAACTGAACGTCCTGGTCGACGCGGGCCTAAAGCCGAGCGTCTGGTCCAGGTACGTAGACGACATATTTCTACAGGTACCTGCTATTGAGCACTTGCGGCGGCTTAAGGACGCATTCCAACGAGGTTCAGTGCTAAGGTTCACTTAGGAGATTGAGAAGTGGAGGTAGTGATGATGAAGGCCTCCATGAAGCAACGTATAGTTTCTGGCCACAACCAGATACACACCCTCACAACCAGTGAGGGTGTGTAACCTCACTCTGGGCCTTAGTGAAGGTGTGTAACCTCACTCTGGGCCTTAGTGAAGGTGTGTAACCTCACTCTGGGCCTTAGTGAAGGTGTGTAACCTCACTCTGGGCCTTAGTGAAGGTGTGTAACCTCACTCTGGGCCTTAGTGAGGGTGTGTAACCTCACTCTGGGCCTTAGTGAAGGTGTGTAACCTCACTCTGAGCCTTAGTGAAGGTGTGTAACCTCACTCTGGGCCTTAGTGAGGGTGTGTAACCTCATTCTGAGCCTTAGTGAAGGTGTGTAACCTCACTCTGGGCCTTAGTGAAGGTGTGTAACCTCACTCTGAGCCTTAGTGAAGGTGTGTAACCTCACTCTGAGCCTTAGTGAAGGTGTGTAACCTCACTCTGGGCCTTAGTGAAGGTGTGTAACCTCACTCTGGGCCTTAGTGAAGGTGTGTAACCTCACTCTGAGCCTTAGTGAAGGTGTGTAATCTCACTCTGGGCCTTAGTGAGGGTATGTAACCTCACTCTGAGCCTTAGTGAAGGTGTGTAACCTCACTCTGGGCCTTAGTGAAGGTGTGTAACCTCACTCTGGGCCTTAGTGAAGGTGTGTAACCTCACTCTGAGCCTTAGTGAAGGTGTGTAACCTCACTCTGGGCCTTAGTGAGGGTGTGTAACCTCATTCTGAGCCTTAGTGAAGGTGTGTAACCTCACTCTGAGCCTTAGTGAGGGTGTGTAACCTCACTCTGGGCCTTAGTGAAAGTGTGTAACCTCACTCTGGGCCTTAGTGAAGGTGTGTAACCTCACTCTGGGCCTTAGTGAGGGTGTGTAACCTCACTCTGGGCCTTAGTGAAGGTGTGTAACCTCACTCTGGGCCTTAGTGAAGGTGTGTAACCTCACTCTGAGCCTTAGTGAAGGTGTGTAACCTCACTCTGGGCCATAGTGAAGGTGTGTAACCTCACTCTGAGCCTTAGTGAAGGTGTGTAACCTCACTCTGGGCCTTAGTGAGGGTGCGTAACCTCATTCTGAGCCTTAGTGAAGGTGTGTAACCTCACTCTGAGCCTTAGTGAAGGTGTGTAACCTCACTCTGAGCCTTAGTGAAGGTGTGTAACCTCACTCTGGGCCTTAGTGAGGGTGTGTAACCTCATTCTGAGCCTTAGTGAAGGTGTGTAACCTCACTCTGAGCCTTAGTGAAGGTGTGTAACCTCACCCTGAGCCTTAGTGAAGGTGTGTAACCTCACTCTGGGCCTTAGTGAAGGTGTGTAACCTCACTCTGAGCCTTAGTGAAGGTGTGTAACCTCATTCTGAGCCTTAGTGAAGGTGTGTAACCTCACTCTGAGCCTTAGTGAAGGTGTGTAACCTCACTCTGAGCCTTAGTGAAGGTGTGTAACCTCACTCTGAGCCTTAGTGAAGGTGTGTAACCTCATTCTGAGCCTTAGTGAAGGTGTGTAACCTCATTCTGAGCCTTAGTGAAGGTGTGTAACCTCATTCTGAGCCTTAGTGAAGGTGTGTAACCTCATTCTGAGCCTTAGTGAAGGTGTGTAACCTCACTCTGGGCCTTAGTGAAGGTGTGTAACCTCACTCTGGGCCTTAGTGAAGGTGTGTAACCTCACTCTGAGCCTTAGTGAAGGTGTGTAACCTCATTCTGAGCCTTAGTGAAGGTGTGTAACCTCACTCTGAGCCTTAGTGAAGGTGTGTAGCCTCACTCTGGGCCTTAGTGAAGGTGTGTAACCTCATTCTGAGCCTTAGTGAAGGTGTGTAACCTCACTCTGAGCCTTAGTGAAGGTGTGTAACCTCACTCTGGGCCTTAGTGAAGGTGTGTAACCTCACTCTGGGCCTTAGTGAAGGTGTGTAACCTCATTCTGAGCCTTAGTGAAGGTGTGTAACCTCACTCTGAGCCTTAGTGAAGGTGTGTAACCTCACTCTGAGCCTTAGTGAAGGTGTGTAACCTCACTCTGAGCCTTAGTGAAGGTGTGTAACCTCACTCTGGGCCTTAGTGAAGGTGTGTAACCTCATTCTCAGCCTAAGTGAGGTGTGTAACCTCACTCTGAGCCTTAGTGAAGGTGTGTAACCTCACTCTGGGCCTTAGTGAAGGTGTGTAACCTCACTCTGAGCCTTAGTGAAGGTGTGTAACCTCATTCTCAGCCTAAGTGAGGTGTGTAACCTCATTCTGAGCCTTAGTGAGGGTGTGTAAACACACTCCGAGCCTTAGTATGGAGTCACCACTGCGTCAACGTTAAGTGTCCAGTTCACTTAACTGTTAAAACCATTAACTGTTGGTGATCCATCAGACTGTGACAAATGTCTCACATCTGTTTAACTTCGCGGACACAACCATCACCTGTGTGGTGATCTACGTTCATTAACAGCCGCTTTGTGCCTCTTCTGGACATTGTTGCATCAATTTTTGCTTCAATTGTTGCATCAATTTATGCTTCAATTATTGCATCAATAGCAACAAAGCAGAGTTAACGAATGCCAAATCTATCTGATAGCCGTGAAAATATTGCTATCCTAACAAAATTGATATCTTGTATATATTATTGATGTATTGGGATCTGTATAGTGGGAGGTAACTGATAGTTATACATCCTCCCCTATTCTTTCTCTTTCTCTCTCATTCACTTTATTCATCTTTCTCTCTCGGAACCCGAAGCTATCCACCACCACCTACCACTATCCTAGCTAGCCACCACCACCTACCACTATCCCACCTCCCCACTGCTCACTCCCTGGGCCATAAAACAAAGCCCATAATATATAGTATATGTAAAAATATTCCAAAAAGTTGACAGGTTTCCCATTCTCCACAAAATATTACACTAGATATCAACACACATATTTCAAATATATCAGAAAATAGTGTGACCGCAATACTATAACAAAAATTTATATAAACCAAATCCAATTAATGTTGTATTCTTGTCATTTCTGGCCAAAAGTTGCACCTAGAGTTCAGTGGACAGAAATAAAGTTTAGTCACGTAGTGGGAGACGAAACTAAGGGTAAATAGTTCAACTTTAACTAGAAAAAAAAGGTATTAACGCCCTTTTCTCCCGTTCAAATGGGGGGGTAATATTAAATTGGAAATTTTGGCAGAAAATTGTTCGTGGCGCGAGAGCTGAAAATTCTAAAATATATTTGTCTCATCAAACGTTTATTGAAGGTCATGATTGGGGGAATATATAAATATATTCTGCGTTAACTGACATCCTGACGGTATGAAAAATATATCAGAAAGGTTCTGAGGTGTGTTTGAAGGCGGTTCTGTGGCATCTTTGAAGGCGGTTCTGTGGTGTGTTTGAAGGCGGTTCTGTGGTGTGTTTGAAGGCGGTTCTGTGGCATCTTTGAAGGCGGTTCTGTGGTGTGTTTGAAGGCGGTTCTGTGGCATCTTTGAAGGCGGTTCTGTGGTGTGTTTGAAGGCGGTTCTGTGGTGTGTTTGAAGGCGGTTCTGTGGCATCTTTGAAGGCGGTTCTGTGGTGTGTTTGAAGGCGGTTCTGTGGCATCTTTGAAGGCGGTTCTGTGGTGTGTTTGAAGGCGGTTCTGTGGTGTCTTTGAAGGCGGTTCAGCGGTATCTTTGAAGGCGGTTCAGTGGCATCTCTGAAAGCGGTTCTGTGGCATCTTTGAAGGCGGTTCTAATGCACATTTCAACCCGTCGAAATGAACCAAGACGGAACCCCCAACCCCCCCTCTCCCCCTCACAGTTCCACTTGTAAGCGAACGAACTCGTTTAGTGACCGCTGTGATATCCGGTCACGCAAAGTTGGCTTCGCGGTAAACGGAATTTTCTGTCACGCGACTAGTATAAAAAAAATTATATCGACTCCTAAAATTTGATAACAGAACAAGAATTTAGATCGTTAGGATTTCATGTCAATAATAGATTCAATCACTCACAGACTGACTGTAATAGACACAGACTGCCAGTAATAGAAACAGACTGACTGTCATAGACACAGACTGTAATATAATAAAAGTGACTGTAATACACTCAGATTCACATACAAATCTACTAACTGACAGTCCTGTTAGTATATTTGACAAGACCAACAGACTGACAAGACCAACAGACTGACAAGACCAACAGACTGTCAAGACCACCAGTCTGACAAGACCGACAGTCTGACATGACCAACAGTCAGACAAGACCAACAGACTGACAAGACCAACAGTCAGACAAGACCAACAGACTGACAAGACCAACAGTCTGACAAGACCAACAGTCTGACAAGACCAACAGTCTGACAAGACCAACAGTCTGACAAGACCAACAGTCTGACAAGACCAACAGTCAGACAAGACCAACAGTCAGACAAGACCAACAGTCAGACAAGACCAACAGACTGACAAGACCAACAGACTGACAAGACCAACAACTGACAAGACCAACAGTCAGACAAGACCAACAGTCAGACAAGACCAACAGACTGACAAGACCAACAGTCAGACAAGACCAACAGACTGACAAGACCAACAGTCAGACAAGACCAACAGTCAGACAAGACACACAGACTGACAAGACCAACAGTCTGACAAGACAAACAGTCAGACAAGACCAACAGACTGACAAGATCAACAGTCAGACAAGACCAACAGACTGACAAGACCAACAGTCAGACAAGAAAAACAGACTGACAAGACCAACAGACTGACAAGACCAACAGACTGTCAAGACCACCAGTCTGACAAGACCGACAGGCTGACAAGACCAACAGTCAGACAAGACCAACAGACTGACAAGACCAACAGTCAGACAAGACCAACAGACTGACAAGACCAACAAACTGACAAGACCAACAGACTGACAAGACCAACAGTCTGACAAGACCAACAGTCAGACAAGACCAACAGACTGACAAGACCAACAGACTGACAAGACCAACAAACAGACAAGACCAACAGTCAGATAAGACCAACAGTCTGACAAGACCAACAGACTGACAAGACCAACAGACTGAGAAGACCAACAACTGACAAGACCAACAGTCAGACAAGACCAACAGTCAGACAAGACCAACAGACTGACAAGACCAACAGTCAGACAAGACCAACAGACTGACAAGACAAACAGTCAGACAAGACCAACAGACTGACAAGATCAACAGTCAGACAAGACCAACAGACTGACAAGACCAACAGTCAGACAAGACCAACAGACTGACAAGACCAACAGACTGACAAGACCAACAGTCTGACAAGACAAACAGACTGACAAGACCAACAGTCTGACAAGACTAACAGTCAGACAAGACCAACAGTCAGACAAGACCAACAGACTGACAAGACCAACAGTCTGACAAGACCAACAGTCAGACAAGACCAACAAACTGACAAGACCAACAGACTGACAAGACCAACAGTCTGACAAGACCAACAGTCAGACAAGACCAACAGACTGACAAGACCAACAGACTGACAAGACCAACAAACAGACAAGACCAACAGTCAGACACGACCAACAGTCTGACAAGACCAACAGTCTGACAAGACCAACAGACTGACAAGACCAACAGACTGACAAGACCAACAGTCAGGCAAGACCAACAGTCTGACAAGACCAACAGTCTGACAAGACCAACAGACTGACAAGACCAACAGACTGACAAGACCAACAGTCAGACAAGACCAACAAACTGACAAGACCAACAGTCAGACAAGACCAACAGTCAGACAAGACCAACAGTCAGACAAAACCAACAGTTTGACAAGACCAACAGTCTGACACGACCAACAGACTGACAAGACCAACAGTCTGACACGACCAACAAACTGACAAGACCAACAGTCTGACATGACCAACAGACTGACAAGACCAACAAACTGACAAGACCAAGAGTCAGACAAGACCAACAGTCAGACAAGACCAACAAACTGACAAGACCACCAGTCTGACAAGACCAACAGTCTAACAAGACCAACAGTCTGACAAGACCAACAGTCAGACAAGACCAACAGACTGACAAGACCAACAGTCTGACACGACCAACAAACTGACAAGACCAACAGTTTGACAAGACCAACAGTCTGACAAGACCAACAGTCAGACAAGACCAACAGTCTGACAAGACCAACAGTCTAACAAGACCAACAGTCAGACAAGACCAACAGTCTGACAAGACCAACAGTCTGACAAGACCAACAGTCTGACAAGACCAACATTCTGACAAGACCAACAGTCAGACAAGACCAACAGTCAGACAAGACCAACAGTCAGACAAGACCAACAGACTGACAAGACCAACAGACTGACAAGACCAACAACTGACAAGACCAACAGTCAGACAAGACCAACAGTCAGACAAGACCAACAGACTGACAAGACCAACAGTCAGACAAGACCAACAGACTGACAAGACCAACATTCAGACAAGACCAACAGTCAGACAAGACACACAGACTGACAAGACCAACAGTCTGACAAGACCAACAGTCAGACAAGACCAACAGACTGACAAGATCAACAGTCAGACAAGACCAACAGACTGACAAGACCAACAGTCAGACAAGACCAACAGACTGACAAGACCAACAGACTGACAAGACCAACAGTCTGACAAGACAAACAGACTGACAAGACCAACAGTCTGACAAGACCAACAGTCAGACAAGACCAACAGTCAGACAAGACCAACAGACTGACAAGACCAACAGTCTGACAAGACCAACAGTCAGACAAGACCAACAAACTGACAAGACCAACAGACTGACAAGACCAACAGTCTGACAAGACCAACAGTCAGACAAGACCAACAGACTGACAAGACCAACAGACTGACAAGACCAACAAACTGACAAGACCAACAATGAGACAAGACCAACAGTCTGACAAGACCAACAGCCTGACAAGACCAACAGACTGACAAGACCAACAGACTGACAAGACCAACAGTCAGGCAAGACCAACAGTCTGACAAGACCAACAGTCTGACAAGACCAACAGACTGACAAGACCAACAGACTGACAAGACCAACAGTCAGACAAGACCAACAAACTGACAAGACCAACAGTCAGACAAGACCAACAGTCAGACAAGACCAACAGTCAGACAAGACCAACAGTTTGACAAGACCAACAGTCTGACACGACCAACAGACTAGACCAACAGTCTGACACGACCAACAAACTGACAAGACCAACAGTCAGACAAGACCAACAGTCAGACAAGACCAACAAACTGACAAGACCACCAGTCTGACAAGACCAACAGTCTAACACGACCAACAGTCTGACAAGACCAACAGTCAGACAAGACCAACAAACTGACAAGACCAACAGTCTGACAAGACCAACAGTCTGACAAGACCAACAGTCTGACAAGACCAACAGACTGACAAGACCAACAAACTGACAAGACCAACAAACTGACAAGACCAACAGTCTGACAAGACCAACAGTCTGACAAGACCAACAGTCTGACAAGACCAACAGACTGACAAGACCAACAAACTGACAAGACCAAGAGTCAAACAAGACCAACAGTCAGACACGACCAACAGTCAGACAAAACCAACAGTTTGACAAGACCAACAGCCTGACACGACCAACAGACTGACAAGACCAACAGTCTGACACGACCAACAAACTGACAAGACCAACAGTCTGACATGACCAACAGACTGACAAGACCAACAAACTGACAAGACCAAGAGTCAGACAAGACCAACAGTCAGACAAGACCAACAAACTGACAAGACCACCAGTCTGACAAGACCAACAGTCTAACAAGACCAACAGTCTGACAAGACCAACAGTCAGACAAGACCAACAGACTGACAAGACCAACAGTCTGACACGACCAACAAACTGACAAGACCAACAGTTTGACAAGACCAACAGTCTGACAAGACCAACAGTCAGACAAGACCAACAGTCTGACAAGACCAACAGTCTAACAAGACCAACAGTCAGACAAGACCAACAGTCTGACAAGACCAACAGTCTGACAAGACCAACAGTCTGACAAGACCAAAATTCTGACAAGACCAACAGTCAGACAAGACCAACAGTCAGACAAGACCAACAGTCAGACAAGACCAACAGACTGACAAGACCAACAGACTGACAAGACCAACAACTGACAAGACCAACAGTCAGACAAGACCAACAGTCAGACAAGACCAACAGACTGACAAGACCAACAGTCAGACAAGACCAACAGACTGACAAGACCAACATTCAGACAAGACCAACAGTCAGACAAGACACACAGACTGACAAGACCAACAGTCTGACAAGACCAACAGTCAGACAAGACCAACAGACTGACAAGATCAACAGTCAGACAAGACCAACAGACTGACAAGACCAACAGTCAGACAAGACCAACAGACTGACAAGACCAACAGACTGACAAGACCAACAGTCTGACAAGACAAACAGACTGACAAGACCAACAGTCTGACAAGACCAACAGTCAGACAAGACCAACAGTCAGACAAGACCAACAGACTGACAAGACCAACAGTCTGACAAGACCAACAGTCAGACAAGACCAACAAACTGACAAGACCAACAGACTGACAAGACCAACAGTCTGACAAGACCAACAGTCAGACAAGACCAACAGACTGACAAGACCAACAGACTGACAAGACCAACAAACTGACAAGACCAACAGTGAGACAAGACCAACAGTCTGACAAGACCAACAGCCTGACAAGACCAACAGACTGACAAGACCAACAGACTGACAAGACCAACAGTCAGGCAAGACCAACAGTCTGACAAGACCAACAGTCTGACAAGACCAACAGACTGACAAGACCAACAGACTGACAAGACCAACAGTCAGACAAGACCAACAAACTGACAAGACCAACAGTCAGACAAGACCAACAGTCAGACAAGATCAACAGTCAGACAAGACCAACAGTTTGACAAGACCAACAGTCTGACACGACCAACAGACTAGACCAACAGTCTGACACGACCAACAAACTGACAAGACCAACAGTCAGACAAGACCAACAGTCAGACAAGACCAACAAACTGACAAGACCACCAGTCTGACAAGACCAACAGTCTAACACGACCAACAGTCTGACAAGACCAACAGTCAGACAAGACCAACAAACTGACAAGACCAACAGTCTGACAAGACCAACAGTCTGACAAGACCAACAGTCTGACAAGACCAACAGACTGACAAGACCAACAAACTGACAAGACCAACAAACTGACAAGACCAACAGTCTGACAAGACCAACAGTCTGACAAGACCAACAGTCTGACAAGACCAACAGACTGACAAGACCAACAAACTGACAAGACCAAGAGTCAGACAAGACCAACAGTCAGACAAGACCAACAAACTGACAAGACCACCAGTCTGACAAGACCAACAGTCTAACAAGACCAACAGTCTGACAAGACCAACAGTCTGACAAGACCAACAGTCTGACAAGACCAACAGTCAGACAAGACCAACAGACTGACAAGACCAACAGTCTGACACGACCAACAAACTGACAAGACCAACAGTTTGACAAGACCAACAGTCTGACAAGACCAACAGTCAGCCAAGACCAACAGTCTGACAAGACCAACAGTCTAACAAGACCAACAGTCTGACAAGACCAACAGACTGACAAGACCAACAGTCTGACAAGACCAACAGTCAGACAAGACCAACAAACTGACAAGACCAACAGTCTGACAAGACCAAAAGTCAGACAAGACCAACAGCCTGACAAGACCAACAGTCTGACAAGACCAACAGTCAGACAAGACCAACAGACTGACAAGACTAACAGCCTGACAAGACCAACAGGCTGACAAGACCAACAGTCTGACAAGACCAACAGTCTGACAAGACCAACAGTCAGACAAGACCAACAGCCTGACAAGACCAACAGTCTGACAAGACCAACAGTCAGACAAGACCAACAAACTGACAAGACCAACAGTCTGACAAGACCAACAAACTGACAAGACCAACAGTCTGACAAGACCAACAGTCAGACAAGACCAACAGCCTGACAAGACCAACAGTCTGACAAGACCAACAGTCAGACAAGACCAACAGACTGACAAGACCAACAGCCTGACAAGACCAACAGTCTGATAAGACCAACAGTCTGACAAGACCAACAGTCTGACAAGACCAACAGTCAGACAAGACCAACAGACTGACAAGACCAACAGTCTGACAAGACCAACAGTCAGACAAGACCAAGAAACTGACAAGACCAACATTCTGACAAGACCAACAGTCTGACAAGTTCAACAGTCTGACAAGACCAACAGTCAGACAAGACCAACAGTCTGACAAGACCAACAAACTAACAAGACCAACAGTCTGACAAGACCAACAGACTGACAAGACCAACAGTCAGACAAGACCAACAGACTGACAAGACCAACAGTCAGACAAGACCAACAGACTGACAAGACCAATAGTCAGACAAGACCAACAGACTGACAAGACCAACAGTCAGACAAGACCAACAGTCTGACAAGACCAACAGTCTGACAAGACCAACAGTCAGACAAGACCAACAAACTGACAAGACCAACAGTCTGACAAGACCAACAGTCTGACAAGACCAACAACTGACAAGACCAACAGTCAGACAAGACCAACAGTCAGACATGACCAACAGACTGACAAGACCAACAGTCAGACAAGACCAACAGACTGACAAGACAAACAGTCAGACAAGACCAACAGACTGACAAGATCAACAGTCAGACAAGACCAACAGACTGACAAGACCAACAGTCAGACAAGACCAACAGACTGACAAGACCAACAGACTGACAAGACCAACAGTCTGACAAGACAAACAGACTGACAAGACCAACAGTCTGACAAGACCAACAGTCAGACAAGACCAACAGTCAGACAAGACCAACAGACTGACAAGACCAACAGACTGACAAGACCAACAAACAGACAAGACCAACAGTCAGACAAGACCAACAGACTGACAAGATCAACAGTCAGACAAGACCAACAGTCAGACAAGACCAACAAACTGACAAGACCAACAGACTGACAAGACCAACAGTCTGACAAGACCAACAGTCAGACAAGACCAACAGACTGACAAGACCAACAGACTGACAAGACCAACAAACAGACAAGACCAACAGTCAGCCACGACCAACAGTCTGACAAGACCAACAGTCTGACAAGACCAACAGACTGACAAGACCAACAGTCTGACAAGACCAACAAACTAACAAGACCAACAGTCTGACAAGACCAACAGTCAGACAAGACCAACAGTCTGACAAGACCAACAAACTAACAAGACCAACAGTCTGACAAGACCAACAACTGACAAGACCAACAAACAGACAAGACCAACAGTCAGACACGACCAACAGTCTGACAAGTTCAACAGTCTGACAAGACCAACAGTCAGACAAGACCAACAGTCTGACAAGACCAACAGTCTGACAAGACCAACAGTCAGACAAGACCAACAGACTGACAAGACCAACAGTCTGACAAGACCAACAAACTAACAAGACCAACAGTCTGACAAGACCAACAGTCAGACAAGACCAACAGTCAGACAAGACCAACAGACTGACAAGACCAACAGTCAGACAAGACCAACAGACTGACAAGACCAATAGTCAGACAAGACCAACAGACTGACAAGACCAACAGTCAGACAAGACCAACATTCTGACAAGACCAACAGTCTGACAAGACCAACAGTCAGACAAGACCAACAAACTGACAAGACCAACAGTCTGACAAGACCAACAGTCTGACAAGACCAACAACTGACAAGACCAACAGTCAGACAAGACCAACAGTCAGACAAGACCAACAGACTGACAAGACCAACAGACTGACAAGACAAACAGTCAGACAAGACCAACAGACTGACAAGATCAACAGTCAGACAAGACCAACAGACTGACAAGACCAACAGTCAGACAAGACCAACAGACTGATAAGACCAACAGACTGACAAGACCAACAGTCTTACAAGACAAACAGACTGACAAGACCAACAGTCTGACAAGACCAACAGTCAGACAAGACCAACAGTCAGACAAGACCAACAGACTGACAAGACCAACAGTCTGACAAGACCAACAGTCAGACAAGACCAACAAACTGACAAGACCAACAGACTGACAAGACCAACAGTCTGACAAGACCAACAGTCAGACAAGACCAACAGACTGACAAGACCAACAGACTGACAAGACCAACAAACAGACAAGACCAACAGTCAGACACGACCAACAGTCTGACACGACCAACAGTCTGACAAGACCAACAGACTGACAAGACCAACAGACTGACAAGACCAACAGTCAGGCAAGATCAACAGTCTGACAAGACCAACAGTCTGACAAGACCAACAGACTGACAAGACCAACAGACTGACAAGACCAACAGTCAGACAAGACCAACAAACTGACAAGACCAACAGTCAGACAAGACCAACAGTCAGACAAGACCAACAGTCAGACAAAACCAAGAGTTTGACAAGACCAACAGTCTGACACGACCAACAGACTGACAAGACCAACAGTCTGACACGACCAACAAACTTACAAGACCAACAGTCAGACAAGACCAACAGTCAGACAAGACCAACAAACTGACAAGACCACCAGTCAGACAAGACCAACAGTCTAACAAGACCAACAGTCTGACAAGACCAACAGTCAGACAAGACCATCAAACTGACAAGACCATCAGTCTGTCAAGACCAACAGTCTGACAAGACCAACAGTCTGACAAGACCAACAGACTGACAAGACCAACAAACTGACAAGACCAAGAGTCAGACAAGACCAACAGTCAGCCAAGACCAACAAACTGACAAGACCACCAGTCTGACAAGACCAACAGTCTAACAAGACCAACAGTCTGACAAGACCAACAGTCTGACAAGACCAACAGTCAGACAAGACCAACAAACTGACAAGACCAACAGTCTGACAAGACCAACAGTCTGACAAGACCAACAGGCTGACAAGACCAACAGTCTGACAAGACCAACAGTCAGACAAGACTAACAGACTGACACGACCAACAGTCTGACACGACCAACAAACTGACAAGACCAACAGTTTGACAAGACCAACAGCCTGACAAGACCAACAGTCAGACAAGACCAACAGTCTGACAAGACCAACAGTCTAACAAGACCAACAGTCAGACAAGACCAACAGTCTGACAAGACCAACAGTCTGACAAGACCAACAGTCTGACAAGACCAACAGTCTGACAAGACCAAAATTCTGACAAGACCAACAGTCAGACAAGACCAACAGTCAGACAAGACCAACAGTCAGACAAGACCAACAGACTGACAAGACCAACAGACTGACAAGACCAACAACTGACAAGACCAACAGTCAGACAAGACCAACAGTCAGCCAAGACCAACAGACTGACAAGACCAACAGTCAGACAAGACCAACAGACTGACAAGACCAACAGTCAGACAAGACCAACAGTCTGACAAGACACACAGACTGACAAGACCAACAGTCTGACAAGACCAACAGTCAGACAAGACCAACAGACTGACAAGATCAACAGTCAGACAAGACCAACAGACTGACAAGACCAACAGTCAGACAAGACCAACAGACTGACAAGACCAACAGACTGACAAGACCAACAGTCTGACAAGACAAACAGACTGACAAGACCAACAGTCTGACAAGACCAACAGTCAGACAAGACCAACAGTCAGACAAGACCAACAGACTGACAAGACCAACAGTCTGACAAGACCAACAGTCAGACAAGACCAACAAACTGACAAGACCAACAGACTGACAAGACCAACAGTCTGACAAGACCAACAGTCAGACGAGACCAACAGACTGACAAGACCAACAGACTGACAAGACCAACAGACTGACAAGACCAACAAACTGACAAGACCAACAGTCAGACAAGACCAACAGTCTGACAAGACCAACAGCCTGACAAGACCAACAGACTGACAAGACCAACCGACTGACAAGACCAACAGTCAGGCAAGACCAACAGTCTGACAAGACCAACAGTCTGACAAGACCAACAGACTGACAAGACCAACAGACTGACAAGACCAACAGTCAGACAAGACCAACAAACTGACAAGACCAACAGTCAGACAAGACCAACAGTCAGACAAGACCAACAGTCAGACAAGACCAACAGTTTGACAAGACCAACAGTCTGACACGACCAACAGAGAAGACCAACAGTCTGACACGACCAACAAACTGACAAGACCAACAGTCAGACAAGACCAACAGTCAGACAAGACCAACAAACTGACAAGACCACCAGTCTGACAAGACTAACAGTCTAACACGACCAACAGTCTGACAAGACCAACAGTCAGACAAGACCAACAAACTGACAAGACCAACAGGCTGACAAGACCAACAGGCTGACAAGACCAACAGCCTGACAAGACCAACAGACTGACAAGACCACCAGTCTGACAAGACCAACAGTCTGACACGACCAACAAACTGACAAGACCCACAGTTTGACAAGACCAACAGTCTGACAAGATCAACAGTCAGACAAGACCAACAGTCTGACAAGACCAACAGTCTAACAAGACCAACAGTCAGACAAGACCAACAGACTGACAAGACCAACAGTCTGACAAGACCAACAGTCAGACAAGACCAACAAACTGACAAGACCAACAGTCTGACAAGACCAACAAACTGACAAGACCAACAGTCTGACAAGACCAACAGTCAGACAAGACCAACAGTCTGACAAGACCAACAGTCTGACAAGACCAACAGTCAGACAAGACCAACAGACTGACAAGACCAACAGCCTGACAAGACCAACAAACTGACAAGACCAACAGTCTGACAAGACCAACAGTCTGACAAGACCAACAGTCAGACAAGACCAACAGACTGACAAGACCAACAGTCAGACAAGACCAACAGTCAGACAAGACCAACAGTCAGACAAGACCAACAGTCTGACAAGACCAACAGTCTGACAAGACCAACAGACTGACAAGACCAACAGTCTGACAAGTTCAACAGTCTGACAAGACCAACAGTCAGACAAGACCAACAGTCTGACAAGACCAACAGTCAGACAAGACCAACAGTCAGACAAGACCAACAGACTGACAAGACTAACAGTCTGACAAGACCAACAAACTGACAAGATTAACAGTCTGACAAGACCAACAGACTGACAAGACCAACAGTCAGACAAGACCAACAGACTGACAAGACCAACAGTCAGACAAGACCAACAGTCTGACAAGACCAACAGTCTGACAAGACCAACAGTCAGACAAGACCAACAAACTGGCAAGACCAACAGTCTGACAAGACCAACAGTCTGACAAGACCAACAGTCTGACAAGACCAACAGTCAGACAAGACCAACAGTCTGACAAGACCAACAGTCTGACAAGACCAACAGTCAGACAAGACCAACAGACTGACAAGACCAACAGTCAGACAAGACCAACAGTCAGACGAGACCAACAGTCAGACAAGACCAACAATCAGACAAGACCAACAAAGTGACAAGTCCTACAGTCTGACAAGACCAACAAACTGACAAGACCAACTGTCTGACAAGACCAACAGTCAGACAAGACCAACATTCTGACAAGACCAACAGTCAGACAAGACCAACAGACTGACAAGACTAACAGTCTGACAAAACCAACAAACTGACAAGACCAACAGTCTGACAAGACCAACAGTCATGAGAGAGAGAGAGAGAGAGAGAGAGAGAGAGAGAGAGAGAGAGAGAGAGAGAGAGAGAGAGAGAGAGAGAGAGAGAGAGAGAGAGAGAGAGAGAGAGAGAGAGAGAGAGAGAGAGAGAGAGAGAGAGAGAGAGAGAGAGAGAGAGGGAGGGAGAGAGAGAGAGAGAGAGAGAGAGAGAGAGAGAGAGAGAGAGAGAGAGAGAGAGAGAGAGAGAGAGAGAGAGAGAGAGAGAGAGAGAGAGAGAGAGAGAGAGAGAGAGAGAGAGAGAGAGAGAGAGAGAGAGAGAGAGAGAGAGAGAGAGAGAGAGAGAGAGGGAGAGAGAGAGAGAGAGACAGAGAGAGTGAGAGAGAAGAGAGAAGCTGTAGAGAGAAGAGTAGGCACATAATATACTCGCAGAGAACTCTGACAAGTCCAAGTCCTCAGTGTGTGCCTCAGTGAGTGCCAGTCTGGTGTGTAGGCAACTTTTATATTAATAACACTGGCTGTGTGTGATGCTGCGGCCTCAGTGCTGAATGTCACCTCTTCCTCGCGCTAATTACAACCTTCAATGGCGATCTGAACCTCCGCACTGCTTAATTCCAAAATATATTCGTCATATGTAAATTACCCCCAAAAATGTTGGTTCGTGGTTGAAATGTTCCACTCAGCTCGGACGCTCGGCCAGTTTATTTATATATATATATATATATATATATATATATATATATATATATATATATATATATATATATATATGTATATACTTACATACAGGTATGTATTTCAATATTATTAAAATGAGAGAGAGATAGATATCGCTTGATGACCTACACCTTCAAAAATAAGAGTTAATGGTACTCACAGGTGGTGATCATTAAGGACCAAAGCCTATCACAGAATGAATGGTGGCCACGGGGTAAATGTCAGCGCTCTGTAAGGCTTTTGGAGAACTGCTCACGAACCACACGTTCATTTAAGTACCCCACTCGGTGCGCGCGCGCGCGCTACTTAGTCGGTAAGTCTCCGACTCATGGTAATGCATTTTCTTCTTCGCAGAATTTCACCGCTTTTGCTGAGACAATCAGTGATTATTGATCGTTTAATAAACAGATATGACGTTTGGTTCTCTTCGGAAAGAAAATTGGTCTTGGTAGCCTCACCATCCTTGTCACAGTATAGTGGTAGTCTCACCATCCTTGTCACAGTATAGTGGTAGTCTCACCATCCTTGTCACAGTATAGTGGTAGTCTCACCATCCTTGTCACAGTATAGTGGTAGTCTCACCATCCTTGTCACAGTATAGTGGTAGTCTCACCATCCTTGTCACAGTATAGTGGTAGCCTCACCATCCTTGTCACAGTATAGTGGTAGCCTCACCATCCTTGTCACAATATAGTGGTAGTCTCACCATCCTTGTCACAGTATAGTGGTAGCCTCACCATCCTTGTCACAGTATAGTGGTAGTCTCACCATCCTTGTCACAATATAGTGGTAGTCTCAACATCCTTGTCACAATATAGTGGCAGTCTCACCATCCTTGTCACAGTATAGTGGTAGTCTCACCATCCTTGTCACAGTATAGTGGTAGTCTCACCATCCTTGTCACAGTATAGTGGTAGTCTCACCATCCTTGTCACAGTATAGTGGTAGTCTCACCATCCTTGTCACAGTATAGTGGTAGCCTCACCATCGTTGTCACAGTATAGTGGTAGTCTCACCATCCTTGTCACAGTATAGTGGTAGTCTCACCATCCTTGTCACAGTATAGTGGTAGTCTCACCATCCTTGTCACAGTATAGTGGTAGTCTCACCATCCTTGTCACAGTATAGTGGTAGTCTCACCATCCTTGTCACAGTATAGTGGTAGTCTCACCATCCTTGTCACAGTATAGTGGTAGTCTCATCATCCTTGTCACAGTATAGTGGTAGTCTCACCATCCTTGTCACAGTATAGTGGTAGTCTCACCATCCTTGTCACAGTATAGTGGTAGCCTCACCATCCTTGTCACAGTATAGTGGTAGCCTCACCATCCTTGTCACAGTATAGTGGTAGTCTCACCATCCTTGTCACAGTATAGTGGTAGTCTCACCATCCTTGTCACAGTATAGTGGTAGTCTCACCATCCTTGTCACAGTATAGTGGTAGTCTCACCATCCTTGTCACAGTATAGTGGTAGTCTCACCATCCTTGTCACAGTATAGTGGTAGCCTCACCATCCTTGTCACAGTATAGTGGTAGTCTCACCATCCTTGTCACAGTATAGTGGTAGCCTCACCATCCTTGTCACAGTATAGTGGTAGTCTCACCATCCTTGTCACAATATAGTGGTAGTCTCACCATCCTTGTCACAGTATAGTGGTAGCCTCACCATCCTTGTCACAGTATAGTGGTAGCCTCACCATCCTTGTCACAGTATAGTGGTAGCCTCACCATCCTTGTCACAGTATAGTGGTAGCCTCACCATCCTTGTCACAGTATAGTGGTAGCCTCACCATTCTTGTCACAGTATAGTGGTAGCCTCACCATCCTTGTCACAGTATAGTGGTAGCCTCAACATCCTTGTCACAGTATAGTGGTAGCCTCACCATCCTTGTCACAGTATAGTGGTAGCCTCACCATCCTTGTCACAGTATAGTGGTAGTTTCACCATCCTTGTCACAGTATAGTGGTAGTCTCACCATCCTTGTCACAGTATAGTGGTAGCCTCACCATCCTTGTCACAGTATAGTGGTAGCCTCACCATCCTTGTCACAGTATAGTGGTAGTTTCACCATCCTTGTCACAGTATAGTGGTAGTCTCACCATCCTTGTCACAGTATAGTGGTAGCCTCACCATCCTTGTCACAGTATAGTGGTAGCCTCACCATCCTTGTCACAGTATAGTGGTAGCCTCACCATCCTTGTCACAATATAGTGGTAGTCTCACCATCCTTGTCACAGTATAGTGGTAGCCTCACCATCCTTGTCACAGTATAGTGGTAGTCTCACCATCCTTGTCACAATATAGTGGTAGTCTCACCATCCTTGTCACAATATAGTGGCAGTCTCACCATCCTTGTCACAGTATAGTGGTAGTCTCACCATCCTTGTCACAGTATAGTGGTAGCCTCACCATCCTTGTCACAGTATAGTGGTAGTCTCACCATCCTTGTCACAGTATAGTGGTAGCCTCACCATCCTTGTCACAGTATAGTGGTAGCCTCACCATCCTTGTCACAGTATAGTGGTAGCCTCACCATCCTTGTCACAATATAGTGGTAGTCTCACCATCCTTGTCACAGTATAGTGGTAGTCTCACCATCCTTGTCACAGTATAGTGGTAGCCTCACCATCCTTGTCACAGTATAGTGGTAGTCTCACCATCCTTGTCACAATATAGTGGTAGTCTCACCATCCTTGTCACAATATAGTGGTAGTCTCACCATCCTTGTCACAGTATAGTGGTAGCCTCACCATCCTTGTCACAGTATAGTGGTAGTTTCACCATCCTTGTCACAGTATAGTGGTAGTCTCACCATCCTTGTCACAATATAGTGGTAGTCTCACCATCCTTGTCACAGTATAGTGATAGCCTCACCATTCTTGTCACAGTATAGTGGTAGTCTCACCATCCTTGTCACAGTATAGTGGTAGTCTCACCATCCTTGCTACAGTATAGTGGTAGTCTCACCATCCTTGTCACAGTATAGTGGTAGTCTCACCATCCTTGTCACAGTATAGTGGTAGTCTCACCATCCTTGCTACAGCATAGTGGTAGCCTCACCATCCTTGTCACAATATAGTGGTAGTCTCACCATCCTTGTCACAGTATTGTGGTAGTCTCACCATCCTTGCTACAGCATAGTGGTAGCCTCACTTGCCAGAGGATTATGTTAAGTGAAGGAATAATCAAGCAGTGCTTCAATGTTACAGATGAGAAAATAAGTGAGAAACTCTGGAGGTAAACTTCGCAACATTCAACACCCACATAAGTGTAGGGAACGCAAGTGATTGTAACCTTCTCACCATCGCCCACTGGATCAGTATGGGTGCCAGGGTAATATAAATTGAAAAATCTTCATCGATTGTCAGAATTATTTACCTAGAAACTGCCGTCAACTCATCTTAGTGAACGCCATGAGACCCTATCACTCCTTATATTATCTAGGAACTCATATAGCAATGCCTTTATATAAGAAGAAAAAGAGAAGCAGCTGGAGCAGCAAGCTTCACACGTTCTCACTTTATGAATCTCGATGTACTCCCCACTTTTTTTTATGTATGTATATGAGCTCTTACATTTTTTCTTACAAGTCCACGAGCGATGTGGTGTCGTCGTGTGACATTTGCTTGTTTGCCTGTTTCCTTGGGAATTGAGGGAGTTCTGTCTCTGTTTGGTTTTCTGTTGCAATTTTCTTACCATGTGAGGTCTGTTTTGTTATACCTACCTTTCTGGGTGCCTATCTTAAGGTTATCTTGAGATGACTTTGGGGCTAGCATCCCCGCGGCCCGGTCCTCGACCAGGCCTCCTTTTTGTTACACAACCCCAGAAAGCAGCCCATAGCAGCTGTCTATCTCTCAGGTACCTATTTACTGCTATGTGAACAAGGGCATCAGGGTGAAAGAAAATCTGCCCCTTTGTTTTTGCCTCCACCGGGGATCAAACCCGGAACCTTAGGACTATGAATCCTGAGCATTGTCCACTCAGCCGTTTAACCCTGATCGATGACATATAAGGCCATTGTTCCCTGTGCCTCTCTGAGGGGGTCAGGTTCTGGCTTTTGGTCCCCAGTAGGCTGAACTCCATTGACTAAAGCCCTGGTCTAATATATCGCATATTAGCCAGACAGCTCCAGGGAGCCAAAGGGGCTCCCCACAGAAAGCTACCATGCCTGGTCAGCATTATGAGGTAAGGTTCACACTAAAACACTCCTGTATTCATCAATGTCATTGGATTAGCAACCATGGAAGTTGAGGAAGTGTGCACTGACAAACTAGGTTTGTGGCCCTTCACAATTGGGATTACACTTTTATTCAGAGCGTCGGCACTCTTGATGGTACCATAATGTCAAAGAGCTATTATAATCAGAATTTATCAATTAATAGCACTGTACCTTAGGCTTTAGCTTGCAAGTCGCAGTAGTGAGGCTGTGAGCTGCTCATTTACAAGCATGGTTCACATGGGAACCTTAATTGAGTAAACTGTTTAATTGGTATAAAAAATAATTATACCATGCAGACAGCTGGTAGGCTAGTGAAACTATGGAGAAGTCCACTGGCTGGTCTTCAATGACACCTCTCTCTGTGTTTTTGAATCTTTCAACTCATGGTGTGGATATTTTGGGGTTCAGGACTCTGTATATCCTGTAGTCACACTTCTGGTTTGTGGTTGTTTGTGGAGGGATAGTTTTTCTGTTTGATAATTTCTGCCCACTGCGGTATCTGTCTTGATTTGGTGTTGGTAGCATAACGTGGATTTCAGCAGTGCTTCTAGTAATTGTGAACACAGGAGGCTGTCTGAACATTTTTTATTTTTGGGCACAAGTGCACTGCAGAGTGCATTACAGGAACAACCGTGGACATCTTCAAGAGGAAACTAGATTGTTTCCTTCAAGGAGTGCCGGACCAACCGGGCTGTGGTGGGTATGTGGGCCTGCGGGCCGCCCCAAGCAACAGCCTGGTGGACCAAACTCTCACAAGTCAAGTCTGGCCTCGGGCCGGGCTTGGGGAGTAGAAGAACTCCCAGAACCCCATCAACCAGGTATCAACCAGAGTTTGAATCGATAGTGGGGTTCATCGAATGACTGTTGAGGGTCATCACAGTGCTGGAAAAGCAGGTGTAATTGTCATTTCCAAAGAACATCATATACAAAGAATAGCATCACAGGAATAATAATAACCAACTAATTTGTTTTATCTGGGACAGACAGACAGACAGACGGACTGCCTCTCTTATAACAGCAGTGATGACATTTCTGGGGTTCTTTCTCTCTTACATTTTGCAGGCACACCACTAGGACCTGGTTGTGGCTCACTGCTTGCTTGTCTTACTAAGAATCTGTCTATAGATACTTGTTTTTCCCTATGTTTCAACACTTGTCTGTTGAGCATCACATTGTCTCACTATGAATGATCTCTTGTTTTTCCTCTATCATCATCCTCACAAATATTTTCTTAGGTTGAACTTAACCACTGACTTTCTTGAACCCATGTCGTAATATATAATAAGAACTTTTATGTTCAGAAACCAAAAAAGCACAAAAACAACTAAATTCTTCACAAAGAATTCAAGAGTGGTCGTCATTAGGCGGGAGAGACTGGTAAATTGAAGCACGCCACGGGCGTGGTCGGCCCATATGTGTATCAACAAACTCAAGCACCAAGGCAAACCTCGAATACCGAATCATAGTTGTTGAAGAAATTGAGCTCAAGAACCGAAAAATTTGAAAAGAAGGGCATTCAAAAACCGAGGTTCGATATTGAAGTGTGGGTGGGCTGAGAATGCTCATCAAAGCTCACTACAGATCAATTAAATCTAATTCACTATAGCTTTTCTAAGTTCCTTAGAAGGATACAGTCTGGGTATCTACAACTGAAATCATAACCAAGCAATTACTCATTGAAAAATGTCGATGTACCTTTGGTTAACATAGCAATTCACTTACCTTGCTGGTACGCAGCCGGGGGTTCCCAGAATGGGTCTGGCGACAGCTAATGATGATGGAATGATTAGTTGCTGCACATGTGGCATAATAAAGGATGAATATAAACTTTTCTACTTTTTGTACTCTTCTTTATTACTGCCAACTTGTAACAATTCCTTTAGGTACCTTATTGTATTAGACAAACAAGTCTACCATGTTAATTGTAGTTTTCTACCAAATTCTATTAAAATAATAATGCTACCAAAAAATACAAATAGATCCCAAGTATATCAAATATTATTAAGAAGCACCAAGAACAAAGTACTGTACACTTTTTTTCTGCAGATCAAATTTTGCATCTGAGGGCTTTATCACATCTAACAAACATGAAGAGGCAAGTGCTGTATAGCAATTATGCAGTCAATGAATGCAATGAAATTCTCTTATCTCTATATCTTGTGCTTTGGTAAAGTCAAGCCTTTAGAAGTACTATAAGGCCTCCAAGACCTACACTGACCTACTAGGAGCCAGGACCAGAACCTGCCTCTCTTCACAAGTACGGAGAACTTCGGGACTTGGGGACCCAAACTCACGAAAACCAACCAGACAGAGATGGGAAACAAAACAAATAAACTGCTGCCCGAAGAAAGAAATTACAAGGCAAATAAGGTAAACAACTATTGCCATGAACATATAGCACTAACCTTGTTGCAACCAGATATTGGTCCAGGTCAGCTGAGATCCCGGCCAGCCACCTGCCTCGTTCACAAGGTGCCAGAACCCATCCCCCAAACATTCCACTGGGGAAAGGACTAAGAATAGAGAGCTAGAGGACTCATCAGAAAAGGTAATTTTATTATATTCAACATTTGATTTCTTGTAGGCCTCCTTGGCAACTCCCCGCAGCTTTTTACCAATGGTACATCACCAAAGGCAGACCCATTTTTCTGAGAGGACAAATGACACCAGTACTAAGAGAATAGGTGGGGAAGGGCTTCTGCAAAGAAAATTATAACAAGAGCAAGGCCAGGGGTCTACCTACCATGTGGAAGTTCCGGGGGATCAATGGCCCCGCTGCCCTATGGGTGGAGGAATCTAAGCTGCATGCCAAACACCCAAAGTATAATTGTGCATCGATAATTAAGATAATTATACTTAATTATCTATCTATATAAGAGATAATAAGTGCATCGTTAGTGCTTTTTTTGGGTCTGAAGCCATATTGGCAAGGGCTAAGTATATTGTGTTTGGCTAAATAAGAGTAAAGCTGCTTATAGAGTAGTATTTCAAAAATTTTTGACAAGTTTGGCAGGACTGATATAGGTCTGCTAGTTGTTAACATCTGTGAGATCACCACATTTGTGGACAGGAGTTACTTTTGCTTTTTCAGAATATCTGGAAAGGTTTGGAGTTCAAGTGACTTGTTGAAGAGCAATGCAATAGCAGGGGCTAAAGATCTGGAGGTTTTTTGTAAATTAAAGTTGGTATCTCCTCAAGGGCACTAGACTTGGTTTTAAGGGAAAGGATTATCTCATTGACATCAGTGGAATTAATAGGCTTTAGGTACAGAGACTGTGGATAGTTACCTGTAAGATAGTCCTTAACGTCAGTACTGGAAGATGGAATATCATTTGCAAGGGATGACCCAATGGAAGAGAAGAACCTATTGAACTCAATAGCAGAATCAGAGGCTGAAAGCTGACCATCATTATTGGACAGGAGTGTTGGTTTGTTATTTAAAGTCTTCTTTGATCCCAATATTTGTGAAATTGTGCTCCAAGTTTTTTTAATATTGCTCTTTATTTGGGTAAATTTATCTTCACAGTATTTAGTTTTGGCTCGTCTAATTATCTTAGATAGCAATAATGAGTTATTCTTTGAAAATTCTTTGGAGACAATTCCTAACCTATACTTCTTCTCAAGGTCATGTTTTTTATAAATGGATTTAAGTATTCCCTTTGTAAGCCAGGGATTGTTAAGCCTTTTGGTTGTGACTTGTTTTGTAAGCATAGGACAGTGGGTGTTATAAAGGCTAAGAGTTTTTTGAAGAAAAGATTGCACTGCTAGGTTGATGTCCTCTATGTTACCTAACTCGGACTCCCAGTTGACATTATCAGCAGCAGTTATAAAATTGTCTATAGCGGTTTCATTGTGCAGCCTAAAACTTAACTCCCTTGACTCTAGAGGTGGTTTGCTAAAGTTAGTTAAGAGAAATGTGGGGTAATGGTCTGTAGTGCTATCAGTGATTATACCTGAAGTAAGCGGAGAGTTTATGTTTGTCCTGATGTGATCTAGAGTCGTGGCAGTGCTATCAGTGATTCTAGTAGGTCTAGTGATTAAGGGTACGAGGAAGCAGGAATTCATACAGTTGAGGAAGCTAACAGCAGTAGGATGTTCAGGCTCGCAGAGGTCAATATTAAAGTCCCCTGCGATAATTAGATGGTTTTTGTTCAGTCGGTTATCTAGTATTAGATTTCTAAGGTTTGAGTTGAATTAGGACACATCAGTGTTAGGAATTCTATAGACTGCACCCACAGACAGGGCAGACTCGGCACCCTTGACTCTGAAGCTGGCGAAGATATACTCCCCATAGCAGTCTCTAGTTCTAATTTCTTTTAAGCATGTTAGTTCTTGGTGGTAGTAAAGAGCAGTGCCACCACCTCTCTGAAGTTGACGACAGTTGTGAATTGCCGAGTAGTTAGGCATGTTAAAGAGTTGAGTAGTATCCTCTTTCAACCATGTTTCAGTAAGTATAATAAAAGAGAATTTGTTGTCAATAGTTTCAATCAAGGCACTAACTTCATCGAAGTGTTTACCTAGGGATCTAACGTTCAAGTTGATTACAGAGATATTGTGATTATGAGTTAATACATTGTTTACATCATGTGCTGCAAAATATCTGCAATTTAGATCATTAAAGTGATGATTGTCATAGATAGTGAATAAGAGGTTTAGTTCTGGGTCTATACTTGTCTGCATAAAAAAGCTGATTGCAGGAAAACAAGGCAAGAAAGGCAAATTACAAAGTAGGATTAAGCTATAAAAGGGGGAAAAATTTATTAACAATATTATACAAAACAAACACAATATGAACAACAAAAGAAAAAAATGAGGTAGCTTACAAGGGGCTTACAGGGGTTATCTTGAGATGATTTCGGGGCTTTAGTGTCCCCGCGGCCCGGTCCTTGACCAGGCCTCCACCCCCAGGAAGCAGCCCTGTGACAGCTGACTAACTCCCAGGTACCTATTTACTGCTAGGTAATAGGGGCATTCAGGGTGAAAGAAACTTTGCCCATTTGTTTCTGCCTCGTGCGGGAATCGAACCTGCGCCACAGAATTACGAGTCCTGCGCGCTATCCACCAGGCTACGAGGCCCCTCGTAGCCGGGAGTAAGGAAGTATGGCGTATGGCGGGTACAATGGAGTAAGGGAGTATGGAGAGGCTAGGCAACCTAGATAATAAATGAAATTAAAGAAAAAACATATAAACATGGACTATACAAAACACAAAGATATAAACAAGACTATACAATACAAAAACAAATTGAGCAAAAAAAAAAAAAAGAAAAAATGAGGTAGATTGCTTACAAGTACTCTCAGGTACACTGTAAGTAACAATTTGCAATTTGAGATACAGGCAAAGCCAGGGGTACAATGGAGTAAGGGAGTATGGCGAGGCTAGGCAACCTAGGTAATAAATGAAATCAAAGAAAAAGTTGAATAATAAACATAGGCAAATTTAAGCTACTGATTATTAACTATAAATAGTTCAGTTATGACTCTGTAATTAATAAGACCTGAAGAAATATTAATGCACTCAATTAATTGAGTTCAGTAAATGACTAGTGAAGAGTAAGTCATGGTAAAGGATGAATTATCGGTTTGTACTGACTTGACATTCATCTCGTCAGTACTTGTATTCCATTCCACACCCAGAACTTTTATTGATTAGGCACTTGATAACCTGGAAATTCTTTCTCGATTATCTGGTTTAATGATTTATTATTTGAGGCCCATGATTGTAGTGGCATATTGGCTCCTAATAACTCACGGTTAGCCTCATGGTAGATTTCTACCAATTTGGAATGATCATTTGTAGTTCCCTGGAAATTATCGACATACAAGTTGTCGCTGATTTCTGCCTTATAAGGGCTATTTGACTTCCTCAAATGTGTATCTAATGTTGCTTGAAGTAGAAACGGGGAGGAAGTCGCTCCGAATAGCACTGAGGCAAAACGATAAATTATGACAACACTGTCAGGATCCAGTGGGTCCTTAATCCAGAGAAACTTGGTGTAATTACGATCCTCCTCTTGTAAGCCTACTCTAAGGAAAGCTTTACTGATATCAGCAGTATAAGCAAAAATACCAGTACGGAACCGTAATAGCACATCATGTAGCCTTTGAGTTAGGCTAGGTCCCGTTTGGAGACACTCATTCAAGGACACGCTGTTTGGCTTCACTTTGGCACTACAGTTGAAGACAATACGTATTTGTGTCGTCAATGAATCTTTCACCACAGCGTATGGGGTAAATAGTGACCTATTTTTCGGTCATCATTATCAACAACTTCGATAAATTTACTGTTGAGTTGTTGTTGGATTAGTTGATGATACATGTTCAGTTTGTCTGGCTGCTTCTTCAGCCGTATTAATTGAGACTGTAATTGTGAGGCTGCCATGAAATAATTAACTGGAAGTTGTGGATGATTCAACTTCCATCGTAGTCTCACCCAGTATTGTTTATTTTTATAGACAACTGTATCCTGATATTGCTGGTAAGTCCACATATCATCAGGGCTTGGTTGTTCAGGGACAATACCTAAAGTGTCTAAAGCCCACAGACGATGTACAGGTGGATCAGACTCATTATCTTCAGATATTTCTCTGAAATGTAGGGGTGACTGTTCCAAGCCTAGTCACGCCACTATTGTATTGTTAGATTGTTGGTTGGCTGACGCTGGATTTTGTTGGAAAAGCACCGGTCCATTAAGTAACTTGCCTCCAGTAGATGACAACAAATTCATTCCATGTTGTCTGGTGAATCCCGTTATAAATTTATAGTAATGGTCAGCGCCTATAAGTATGCCAACATCAGTGAGGCAGTCAGAATTTATTTTGTAATCTGCTAGCCTCGTACGGTTTCATTGAAGATATTTCGCAGTGCGAGCTAATCCTGTGACCTGCAGGTCTGAAGGAAGTTTATCTACTACTACCGCTTGAATTGGACTAGTGGAAGATCCAAGTCTCACTAATACCTTAACTACTTGGTATTCACATGGTCCACTATTAGTCCAAAAACCAGAAATATTCAGTCTCACACTTTTAGCAGGTTTTAATTTTAACTGCTCGACTAATTGTTATGTGATGAAGGTTTTCTGTGATCCTTAATCAAAAAGACCTCTAGTGTTAACTCTAGATTTCCTGTCAATTAATTTGAGTTGAGCTGTAGGCAGAGTGGTATTATTGCCTGACTCAGTAGCAAGTACATTTATTTCCTGATGTACCTTGCAATATTGTACTGTGGTAGAATTCGTGGAATTCTCCCCAGTTGTCATAGATTGTGTAGAAGTTTTTCTACATAAGGCATAATGATGTATACCTTTGTTGCATCTACTGCATGAACGTAGTTGCACTACACATTTACTGGGATCATGAGAGCCCATGCACTTGGTGCACCTTTGTAATTCTTGTAACCGTTTAATCCTGGTATTAAAGTTAGGATAAACAGTGCATTGGTAGACAACATGTTATTGACTACAGAACAGACACCTCCTCTCTCTGGCTGAATTTGTCCTTTTAGTAGACATATCAGTTGTTACATCAGAGGGAGATACTGAATAAGTACCTACATTACCACTCCCCTTTCCAGTGGATGGAGCCGTCCTAGGTTTAAATTTATTAGACTTATTTAAAGTCGATTTGGGTTTGACTGAGGTGTCAATATTAGGGGAATTACGATGGGAGTTAGTAGAGAAGTTTGAAACACTTTTCCCATCTTGGTTGGCTCTTTGTCTTTCGACTAAGGTATGTAGACCTTCTGTAATTTCTTTCAAGGTCAGAAAGGTTTTATTGTACATAGTACACAATTTGTCTAAATTTCTCTTGGTAATTTTCGTCTTACAACTACTTTGGTCATCCATTCAGCTGTCTGAATTTGGACTTTAAGGCTTAAGGCCTTGAGTAAAGATTTTAACTCTAGCCTGAAAGTTTGGAGAGAATCGGTAGAATTATTAGCAGATGGTAAATCTAGCAATTTTTGAACTAAGACAGTAATAGTTCTCTCCTTGTTATCGTAGTTGGTTTTGAGCAATTGAACAGCTAGGGTGTAACCATCACTGGTCAGTGTTATGTTAGAGATTACTTTCAAGGCTTCATTTCGTAACAAGCCTTGTAAATAAGTGAATTTGGTTGTTTGAGGAATGTTAGCTTTAGAGTCTACTGCATCCACGAATTTACTCCAGAAATCATCCCAACTCTCATTCTCGTTACCAGAGAATGTGGGTATATTGATCTGAGGTAATTTGACATCAGGATCTGGATGTGCAATAGAGGTTGTTGTTAATTTGTTTTTAGCAATTTGCTTTTTAAAGGGTTGAAGCTTAACCTGTACATCATCTTCATACTGGGGTAAGTCATTTACAATATCCTCAAGTTCAGTTTCACCTATAGAAGTTGAGTAAAGTTCTGTCAAATACAGATTCATATGTTGCTTAATATGTGCGAATTTGCCTTCAGCAACTTGAAGTAAATCTTCTAATTCAAGGTAGTCAACAGGTGACTGTTGTGACAGATTTTGACATTTGGTAATCTGTCGGGTCAAATGACCTTTCAGACCGATAAGGGTCCCTTTCATTTTGTCAGCCGTTTCCATCTTGCTGGGTAAGGGCTGGTTTGATAGTAAATAGTTGTTACTGATGTAACTGGGATATTCACTCATTCAATGGAGTTCAATATCAATATAATAGCCTAATGTATTTGAATAGACTACACTACCTCGTTCAGATGTTAATTTACCTACCTAACAATAAGTAACTAATTATTTTGAGCAGTGCTTGAACTTCACCATTAACTTTCGTCCGGCTAGCTCATCTTTATCACTATTAGATGTAATGGTGATCATTCAGCAGCACTCAAAATGCATACACACAAATAATGAGTACAAGAATAAGTAATATGGATATACTCTAATCAGAGTTATCCTAAGGTTTAATCCCACCCTTCATAGGGTCAGCACAAAATGAATAATATATGTACTACTAACTAGCTCAAGCCTAGTTGTGAGAATTTCTACCTAAGAAACTACAAATTTATTTAGTCTGCGTTTGTGCCAAATTCAGCACAATCACAGCCTAAATTCCTACCTAATAAAGGTTGGCAAAGATTAAATTGTGGTGCAGTAATGTGAATATATAGTTGGGCTGTATTTTTGTTTTTTTAGATTTTATAGTTTATATAAATGTGCACTTGCACACAGGTGAAAAAACAATTATGTACAGTTAATTTTGGCTTGCTAGCCACAGCCGTTTGTGGTGATTGGTTGTGTTGATCAATTTGTCAACTACATGTGACCTAGACTCACCTGACAGGTGTACACCATCTCTTGCCAGGTTTTACCTATATGGTCTGGCTGTAAATTGAATGTAAGTGGCATCCAATCGTACTCGCTCCCTCAGCCTAAAGTTTATATATTTGGCAGCTCTTTGGTAATATTGTGGGCTTACTCCCCAACGATTTTTATTACTCAGTTGGCGAGGTTCCACCAATGTGAACACTACTGAATTGCTGATGAGTTTAAATGAGGAAATTATGGTTTTAAGGTGTTTAATTACCTCAGCTGAGTGTCGAGTAGGATGGATGTCATTACCACCTAAATAAATAATGGTTAGATGGTGAGGCCACTCTAACGCAGGTGTTAGTGTGGAATTATTATAGAAGTTATGAGCTGTTGCTCCTGGTGACCTGAAGATTCTTACTTCAGTATGAGGTATAGGTCTAAGTGTAGTGGGTAACTGACTGTGTCCCACGAGTGCTACCTTATACATGAGGTATAAGTAGCAAATGAATTGGTGTGAATTAGGCTAACCTATGTGGTACACTGCCGGTAGACACAATTAATAAATGTGGTTAGTCTAGACTACTTCACACGGTGATTAGTTATTACTACTTAGTATATATATATATCTATCCGGTTCGATAAGGACCATAATGTGGAATATCTGGGGCTTGACTCAATTATTTAATTACTTACTTATTTAATTTAATAGCGAAGGACCACCCACTTTTGAGAAAAGAGGGAAACTAATAAAAAGTGATCATAAGAAAACACACGGAAGAACCAGTGTCTATGAACAAGTATTAGAAAGAATAATCACTTAAATAAATAATGGACTGTATGATTAATTAACTAAAGTCAGAGCCTCAAACACCTACATTGGCGGGGGGGGGGGGGGGGGGGGTATTGCTAGAACTTCATATACGTCTAGGAACTAGTGTGGTTCGTCACCAGTTCATTGTTGAGTAAATAATATTATGACCTAAAATGTTATAGAGTCAATAGGTAAACTCAGATAGTGAATATTAATGATTATTAAATTAAGGAGCAATCATCTAAGTAAACACATCAATTTCCAATAATCATATGGTAAGAATATTCGATATGATAATCTTGCGAATTTGTATAATAATAAAATGGAAGAATTAAATGTGTACAAAAAGTCTTAGCTTTAAGACGATTTCTATGACATCGTTCGTGCTTCGTCCTCGTGATCTCCAGATCTCCACATAGAAGCAATTAGAGGTGAATAACACGAATGCTGTTAACGACTCGTTGACTTCTCACATACGAGCTGTAATTTAAAGGATATTACGTAGCATTGAACTAGGCTACTTTGATCTCAATATTCATGAAATAGAAAATAAACAATAATGCATACTAACGTTGGATTTGGGGTCGTCTCACTATATAACGACAGACTACTCACGAAATATACAATCTTAAATGATGGGGGGGGGGGGGGGGTATTGCTAGAACTTCATATACGTCTAGGAACTAGTGTGGTTCGTCACCAGTTCATTGTTGAGTAAATAATATTATGACCTAAAATGTTATAGAGTCAATAGGTAAACTCAGATAGTGAATATTAATGATTATTAAATTAAGGAGCAATCATCTAAGTAAACACATCAATTTCCAATAATCATATGGTAAGAATATTCGATATGATAATCTTGCGAATTTGTATAATAATAAAATGGAAGAATTAAATGTGTACAAAAAGTCTTAGCTTTAAGACGATTTCTATGACATCGTTCGTGCTTCGTCCTCGTGATCTCCAGATCTCCACATAGAAGCAATTAGAGGTGAATAACACGAATGCTGTTAACGACTCGTTGACTTCTCACATACGAGCTGTAATTTAAAGGATATTACGTAGCATTGAACTAGGCTACTTTGATCTCAATATTCATGAAATAGAAAATAAACAATAATGCATACTAACGTTGGATTTGGGGTCGTCTCACTATATAACGACAGACTACTCACGAAATATACAATCTTAAATGATGCATCAAGAAAGAAACTATACTTAACATGAGCGCAGCAACTACTGAAGTCTGCCGATATCGCGTCTGCCAGTTCCAAACTTTCACAGCGTTGTACACGTGTTTGTGGGTTTTGGCTTGATTCTCGACGCGTTATTGATTGGCCGAGCACTATGGAGCACGTGGAAGAATAATTATTCGGTAATAGTTGGGTATCAGTGTAATTCTTGCTGATAACTCCCCAACGCCACGTGTCTCGCCACTCTGACGCCAAGACCTTCCCTGTCTAAGCACGCACGCTGCACAATGGCGTCTCCCCTTTCCCCCAACCCGCGTCTCACATTCACCACAGAAATTATTAATCACGAATAATACTATTTCGCGCAATTGTGGTTGAAATATTTTAATAAGGGCTCGGTTGTGATTCTAGGGATTTAAATATTATCGTTTTCTCGTCTTATGGTGGTAAACGAGAAATGGAGAAGATTTTAGTTTTCTCCATGGCATTCACGCGTGACAGAAAAACTATTACTTGATAACAATTGTAATTAAAAACTCTCGATTTAGAATTATTGGGAGTTATGTTATCCGTAAATAATTATCACACGGAATACTGATGATTTTAGAGAACCACATTCAATTCTCTAACACATTGGTAATAAATGTGTTTAACTAGACATTATCTGATGCAATGTTAGTGCTCTATTTCGTAAGAATTCTAGCATTAATACGCAGATACAATGGTTAGTTCATGTTGACACTACTGTTAGTAAATTTAGTGACTACTGTAGTTAGTATATAATAATAATGATTTATTATAATACAATAGTAGTGTATTAGTGTTGGAAATTTCCAACAACTCCAACATTTTCCCATCACATTTTAATGGGGGGCCTGTCCGGGAGCTTCACTCAGGTACTAGTACCAGAATGTCAATTTGTGGTAAGCGTACTTCACTTTGCTAAAGTAGCCTTTCAATATTATCATTAATTTTTTATATTTATATGGTGCTGTGTGTATTGTGCATTCCGAGAGTAGCATGTGGTGAGTGTGAGATAACTTTGGATTACGTGGTGACTGTAGGCCGCAGTCATTCTCTTAATTGGTCATCTCTCCCTCCGTGTTTACCACCTTTTGTCCCTAGGATATTTCTCATATTTTCGGCAGATCATCATTTTGGTACCCTGGTACTTTGGTTTGTCTCTGGGTCAAAGCACCCTATCTTCTGCAATCCGACCGAAGGAGGAAAAGAGGGCCATAGTTCCTCTAGCACGGACTTTGTTGCTGAGTTGGGACCTCAGCAGCAGTTCTCGTCACCAGTTGACACTCGCACCCCTACATGTCGGTCAGAGATGATGATATTTACTTAGGTAGGGAATTAGCTTTCTTTTTACAGAGCACAAAGTTCGCTAATTCTGTAAGTATCATATTCATTTAGTGGGAAACCCTTGCTTATGTCCTATAGAGACTTGGCAAGGTATGCCTACATTCTTGGACTACCTAATTCACTTTTGGAGCAATTAAATGTTTTATTTAGTAGGATTTTCTTGCCCTTATTCTCTTACATTGAGTACCGGGTACAAGATTTCCTGCGACTTTGATTGACTAATCATTTACCATCCTATAATTAACTTTAATTGTTAAAGATTAAAATTCCACAGGATAGTTACCAGTTGCCACGTTATCCTGTTTCTGACATTTACCATATCACAATTATATTCGTGTACATTTATTTGCTATTTTTCCCCATGTTTCGTCTCCAAGCTTTCCGTAACGATCCAGCTGGTGAAATAGGGACCTTATGTCGTGCCAAAAGGACTGAATTACAAACTCTTGTACACGAGTATCAACTAGATGTTCCCCATGGAGCCAACAAAAATGAAATTCATAACCTAATCATGGATTACCTCTTAGATGAAAGGAAGATTGACTCTGAAACTCACGAAACTTATTCTATTGCAGATAAAACTGATTTGGCGACTATGAAACTCAAACTCGAGTTCGCCAAACTCGAGAGAGAGCAACAACAAGCAGCTCTCCAAATGAAGGAACGCGAGGCGACCCTGAGGGAACGAGAGCAAGAAAGAGAGGCTGCCCTGGCAAAAGAAGCTCTACAAATGAGGAAAGAAGAAGCCGCAATAAGGAAAGAAGAACAAGAAAGAGAGGCGGCCCTAAGGGAACGAGAGGCAGCCTTGAGGAAAGATGAACAGGAACGTAAGACAATAATACTCCGTGAGCGTGAGAGAGTACAGCTTGACGCAAAACATCGTCACCTGGAGATGCAACGCGAGCATGACAAACAGCAAGCTGCTTTGGCTATAGAATGTCGTCAACAAGAACTCGTGTTGGAAACTACGCACCTCACTCAACGCCAGCAAGCTACCGCCAGTCTTCCAGTAAGTTTCAGTATCTCCCATGCAAGTAAGTTAATGCCACCATTCGTTGAGACAGAGATCGACGTCTTTTTTACCACATTTGAGACCCTAGCTAATCAACTTAGCTGGCCTGCTGACCAATGGTCTACCCTTCTCAGAGTGCATCTTACAGGTAGAGCTGCAGTTACTCTCAGTACCTTAGCGTCTGAGAATGACTACCAGACCCTGAAGCAAGCAGTGTTGGACGCCTACCTTCTCTCCACCGAAAGCTACCGACGAAAATTCCGTGACCATCTTAAGGCAAGTACCACCACCTTTCTAGAATTTGCCAATACAAGGAAAAGATATTTTATGAAATGGTTGGAAGCAGCACATGTCTCTACATTTGCAGAACTCATCAACCTCATGCTAGTTGAGGAATTCTTGAGACGTGTTCCCCCTTCCGTCCGTTTATATCTAGCAGATAAAGAAGAAACCGACTACATCAAATGTGCGAAGTCGGCTGACACCTACAGCCTCATCCACCGGCTGACACCAGAACCACCTTCCAGTAAGAAGTCTTGGTACAGTTACGATAAAGTGAGTACAGATCAAGCGAGCTTACAATTGTATTGTAAGTATTGCAAACTCTATGGACATACCATAGATAGATGTGTGAAGGCTCAATACAAGAGCAATGAATCTACTAAACCCAAACAGACTCCTCCTAAGTCCGGTAAGCCTGTAATGAATGTTGGTGTTAATGTTAATGATCTTTCTCTCTTCAGTAAACACCTGTATCCTGGAACTGTCTCTACCAACGGTACAGATTCTGAGGGAAGTTTGAAATTGAAGATCTTGAGGGACACAGCGACTCTTCAGTCCATTATGTTGAAATCGGCTGTGAATAACGTCGCCTACACCGGGGAAACCGTCCTTATCACTGACCTCACTGCTACCACTCCATATCCACTCGCCAGAGTCCACCTGGATTGTCCCTTAGTGACCGGTGAAGTCCAAGTCGCCATTAGGGAAAAGCCTTTTCCCGTGCCTGGAGTGCAACTTCTCCTTGGCAACGACTTGGCAGAAGATCTGCAACCGCCCAACCTGATCATCACGGACAAACCCCAGGTGTGTACTTCTGTAATGGATAATTCCATCTTTGAATATGTTCCAGCAGAGGTTCAAGACAATGATAAAGTTTCTCCTCCGGTTTTGGTGACCACCCGTGCACAAGCTGCACGACCTCAATCAGCTGACTCTACTGCTACCGCTGTCTCTCAAGACCCTCAGAATCTACCTCCAAATCTTACCAAGTTGGAGTTCCGTAAGTTACAGAGGGAAGATCAATCATTAACACCATTATTCTTCCAGGCTGAGACTCAACGTGACAGTATCCCTGGGTTCTTCCTAGAGAATGAGTTGCTCTACCGCAGATACAGACCCAGCAAGTTGAAAGAGGATGACGATTGGGCCAATGTCGAACAACTAGTGATTCCCACCAGCATACGGCCCGATATTCTACACCTGGCCCACGGAGCTCTTTCTCACTATGGCTTCAACAAAACCTACCACGGAATCAGACAAGACTACTACTGGCCAGGTATGGTAAAAGACGTAAAGAAATACGTAAAAGAGTGTCATATATGTCAGATGGCAGGTAAACCTAACATCTCTATTCCCCAAGCTCCTCTGAAACCCATCCAGGTGCCTGCGGAACCTTTCCACAGACTCATCATAGACTGTGTTGGTCCTTTACCCCGGACCAGTTCTGGCAACGCATATATAATAACTATCATGTGTCCTACCACCAGGTTTCCCATAGCAGTTCCAGTAAAGAACATTACGGCTGCTACTGTGGTGAAACACCTATTGAAGATCTTCACCCAGTATGGATTTCAAAGAGAGGTTCAAAGTGACTGTGGCACCAACTTCACCAGTGATCTCTTCAAGAAGACTCTGGAGGAGTTCAACATCACACAGGTACTGTCCAGCCCCTATCATCCTGCTTCACAGGGTTCTCTTGAACGTAGTCATCAGACTATTAAAGCACTACTAAAGAAATTCTGCAATGAGACTTTGAAGGACTGGGATAGACAACTTGATCTCATAACGTGCACTTTTCGAAGTCTCCCCAATGAGTCTCTAGGAGTATCTCCTTATGAGATGCTCTACGGACGTAAGTGCCGTACTCCTCTCAAAGCTTTCAAGGACTCTCTACGTAATGCCACCTTCAGTGACCATCAGAATGTGCCTCAGTTTCTTCAAAACCTAAAACACATTCTAGAGAGAGTACGTGAATTTGCTAATAACAACCTATTGAAAGCCCAGGAGAGGATGAAGACCCATTTTGACCAGAGCAGCAAAATAAGGAAATTTAAACCAGGAGACTTCGTATTGGCATACCTTCCTATCCCAGGTTCTCCATTGAAAAACCAGTTTTCAGGACCCTACCGTATCAAGGAGTGCAGGAACAACAACAACTACGTTCTTGAGACTCCAGATAAGCGGCGGACTACCCAGCTGTGCCACGTCAACCTCCTGAAGCAGTATCAAGGTATTCCCCCTACTGTGCTGACATCTGTCTCTACATCTAAAGGTCCATACCTCCACAGTGAAACCTTCCCTGCTTCTCCCGAAAGCATTAACACAAAATTGCCCTATGTACTAGCCCTAACCATAAATCCATCACTCTTTGTAAAATCTCTTTTATGTATGTACCTTACCTAAATAAACATTTTGATTTTTTTTTTAAATTGGTGCTTTCCAAATCGGAAATCCTACCTGATCTTCATCACAATTTACAGGACTATAATAGTGCTCCTTTGCCATGTTCTAATCCTATTCTCACCTCGCCAGATATCACGAAGCCTTTCATCCTCCATGTCGACGGCAGTGGTACCGGCATCGGGGGTGACCTAATGCAACAACGAGGCGAGGAGAATCTACCTGTTAGCGACCACAGCTACAAGGAACTACAGCACAATCGACAGGGAGCTACTCATCATCCTGAACTTGCAGCACTTCGAACCATACCTGAAAAGTGCTCGGTCTACCACCATCTACGTGGACCACAACCCCCTACACATCCTGCAGCAAGCCCAATTCAACAATCGACTGCTTCGACGATGGGCTTGATATCTGCAGACTTTCAACCTGGAGATCTCTACATCAAGGGGTCTGACATCATCATAGCAGACGCCTTCTCCAGAGTCAATGAGGTAGAGGCTGCTCCACCTACCACTCTACCTCCTGAAGACGTAACTTCACCGGAACCGCAGGCTTCGGGGGAGAGTTGTGACGATAATCTCTTTCAAGAGAGATTGAGCCTGCTCTTCCCTACTTTAAGTTACGCCAAAGATACAAGTATAAGATGCTACATTCAAGATACGTCACCAGTAGCACAAAACGTTTTGACCAGGAGGCAAAACGTATCCAAAATCCCCCTACTCCACACACCCTCCACGCGCCGTAGGTAGTTGTGCTTTCTGGGTTCGAGTCCCACTGGTGGGTGTTGTCCAAAGATTATTAATCTTCACTTGTGGTTTATGCAAGTATAGGCTTATAAGCTGGACACGAGTTCTCTCACATTGACAGTGGCTTGACGAAAAATGCAGACTGACCCCTCACTCATCTGGTGCCTTCGGGAGGTGGAGATGTTTGAGATATATATCTCGAACTATCTACTTCTTTTGTAAGGTCTGATGGCGTAGTGGGTTAAAGCATACTAGTTATGCCAGCTACTGGAAGGTAGTTGTGCTTTCTGGGTTCGAGTCCCACTGGTGGGTGTTGTCCAAAGATTATTAATCTTCACTTGTGGTTTATGCAAGTATAGGCTTATAAGCTGGACACGAGTTCTCTCACATTGACAGTGGCTTGACGAAAAATGCAGACTGACCCCTCACTCATCTGGTGCCTTCGGGAGGTGGAGATGTTTGAGATATATATCTCGAACTATCTACTTCTTTTGTAAGGTCTGATGGCGTAGTGGGTTAAAGCATACTAGTTATGCCAGCTACTGGAAGGTAGTTGTGCTTTCTGGGTTCGAGTCCCACTGGTGGGTGTTGTCCAAAGATTATTAATCTTCACTTGTGGTTTATGCAAGTATAGGCTTATAAGCTGGACACGAGTTCTCTCACATTGACAGTGGCTTGACGAAAAATGCAGACTGACCCCTCACTCATCTGGTGCCTTCGGGAGGTGGAGATGTTTGAGATATATATCTCGAACTATCTACTTCTTTTGTAAGGTCTGATGGCGTAGTGGGTTAAAGCATACTAGTTATGCCAGCTACTGGAAGGTAGTTGTGCTTTCTGGGTTCGAGTCCCACTGGTGGGTGTTGTCCAAAGATTATTAATCTTCACTTGTGGTTTATGCAAGTATAGGCTTATAAGCTGGACACGAGTTCTCTCACATTGACAGTGGCTTGACGAAAAATGCAGACTGACCCCTCACTCATCTGGTGCCTTCGGGAGGTGGAGATGTTTGAGATATATATCTCGAACTATCTACTTCTTTTGTAAGGTCTGATGGCGTAGTGGGTTAAAGCATACTAGTTATGCCAGCTACTGGAAGGTAGTTGTGCTTTCTGGGTTCGAGTCCCACTGGTGGGTGTTGTCCAAAGATTATTAATCTTCACTTGTGGTTTATGCAAGTATAGGCTTATAAGCTGGACACGAGTTCTCTCACATTGACAGTGGCTTGACGAAAAATGCAGACTGACCCCTCACTCATCTGGTGCCTTCGGGAGGTGGAGATGTTTGAGATATATATCTCGAACTATCTACTTCTTTTGTAAGGTCTGATGGCGTAGTGGGTTAAAGCATACTAGTTATGCCAGCTACTGGAAGGTAGTTGTGCTTTCTGGGTTCGAGTCCCACTGGTGGGTGTTGTCCAAAGATTATTAATCTTCACTTGTGGTTTATGCAAGTATAGGCTTATAAGCTGGACACGAGTTCTCTCACATTGACAGTGGCTTGACGAAAAATGCAGACTGACCCCTCACTCATCTGGTGCCTTCGGGAGGTGGAGATGTTTGAGATATATATCTCGAACTATCTACTTCTTTTGTAAGGTCTGATGGCGTAGTGGGTTAAAGCATACTAGTTATGCCAGCTACTGGAAGGTAGTTGTGCTTTCTGGGTTCGAGTCCCACTGGTGGGTGTTGTCCAAAGATTATTAATCTTCACTTGTGGTTTATGCAAGTATAGGCTTATAAGCTGGACACGAGTTCTCTCACATTGACAGTGGCTTGACGAAAAATGCAGACTGACCCCTCACTCATCTGGTGCCTTCGGGAGGTGGAGATGTTTGAGATATATATCTCGAACTATCTACTTCTTTTGTAAGGTCTGATGGCGTAGTGGGTTAAAGCATACTAGTTATGCCAGCTACTGGAAGGTAGTTGTGCTTTCTGGGTTCGAGTCCCACTGGTGGGTGTTGTCAAAAGATTATTAATCTTCACTTGTGGTTTATGCAAGTATAGGCTTATAAGCTGGACACGAGTTCTCTCACATTGACAGTGGCTTGACGAAAAATGCAGACTGACCCCTCACTCATCTGGTGCCTTCAGGAGGTGGAGATGTTTGAGATATATATCTCGAACTATCTACTTCTTTTGTAAGGTCTGATGGCGTAGTGGGTTAAAGCATACTAGTTATGCCAGCTACTGGAAGGTAGTTGTGCTTTCTGGGTTCGAGTCCCATTGGTGGGTGTTGTCCAAAGATTATTAATCTTCACTTGTGGTTTATGCAAGTATAGGCTTATAAGCTGGACACGAGTTCTCTCACATTGACAGTGGCTTGACGAAAAATGCAGACTAACCCCTCACTCATCTGGTGCCTTCGGGAGGTGGAGATGTTTGAGATATATATCTCGAACTATCTACATCTTTTGTAAGGTCTGATGGCGTAGTGGGTTAAAGCATACTAGTTATGCCAGCTACTGGAAGGTAGTTGTGCTTTCTGGGTTCGAGTCCCACTGGTGGGTGTTGTCCAAAGATTATATATATATATATATATATATATATATATATATATATATATATATATATATATATATATATATATATATTTATATTAGTATATTTTGGTAGCAGTCTTTCCTGTAGACATATATTATTGAATATGACCGAAAAAGTAAGATTAATAATTCTAACACGAATTTTCTCAATCTTTCTTACATTTCTTTTCACTGTTGGAGGTAAATAAAAAATCAATTCTCCAAAATTCATTTTTATTTCTAGTCTGACGCAACACGAGCGCGTTTCGTAAAACTTATTACATTTTCAAAGACTTTAGTTCACAAATACACAACTGAATAGAACTTACGCATCTCCGATTTTATATCTACATTTGAGTGAGGTGGAAGGGGTGATGTGGCATTAACACAAGACAGAACAAGAAGTGGTATTAATAGGGTATTAATTTCATCAACACAAGACAGAACAAGAGGTGATATTAATAGGATATTAATTTCATCAACACAAGACAGAACACGAAACAAAGGATATTGAATAGAAGTGTTTGTAGAAAGCCTATTGGTCCATATTTCTTGATGCTTCTATATTGGAGCGGAGTCTTGAGGTGGGTAGAATATAGTTGTGCAATAATTGGCTGTTGATTGCTGGCGTTGACTTCTTGATGTGTAGTGCCTCGCAAACGTCAAGCCGCTTGCTATCGCTGTATCTATCGATGATTTCTGTGTTGTTTACTAGGATTTCTCTGGCAATAGTTTGGTTGTGGGAAGAGATTATATGTTCCTTAATGGAGCCCTGTTGCTTATGCATCGTTAAACGCCTAGAAAGAGATGTTGTTGTCTTGCCTATATACTGGGTTTTTTGGAGCTTACAGTCACCAAGAGGGCATTTGAAGGCATAGACGACGTTGGTCTCTTTTAAAGCGTTCTGTTTTGTGTCTGGAGAGTTTCTCAAGAGTAGGCTGGCCGTTTTTCTGGTTTTATAGTAAATCGTCAGTTGTATCCTCTGATTTTTGTCTGTAGGTACAAACTTACCTACAGACAGTTTGTACCTACAGACTTTTGTAGGTTTTTGTCTGTAGGTTTTTGCCTACAGACAAAAATCAGAGGATACAACTGACGATTTACTATAAAACCAGAAAAACGGCCAGCCTACTCATGAGAAACTCTCCAGACACAAAACAGAACGCTTTAAAAGAGACTAACGTCGTCTATGCCTTCAAATGCCCTCTTGGTGACTGTAAGCTCCAAAAAACCCAGTATATAGGCAAGACCTCTTGCCTATATCTCTTTCTAGGCGTTTAACGATGCATAAGCAACAGGGCTCCATTAAGGAACATATAATCTCTTCCCACAACCAAACTATTGCCAGAGAAATCCTAGTAAACAACACAGAAATCATCGATAGATACAGCGATAGCAGGCGGCTTGACGTTTGCGAGGCACTACACATCAAGAAGTCAACACCAGCAATCAACAGCCAATTATTGCACAACTATATTCTACCCACCTCAAGACTCCGCTCCAATATAGAAGCATCAAGAAATATGGACCAATAGGCTTTCTACAAACACTTCTATTCAATATCCATTGTTTCGTGTTCTGTCTTGTGTTGATGAAATTAATACCCTATTAATATCACCTCTTGTTCTGTCTTGTGTTGATGAAATTAATACCCTATTAATACCACTTCTTGTTCTGTCTTGTGTTAATGCCACATCACCCCTTCCACCTCACTCAAATGTAGATATAAAATCGGAGATGCGTAAGTTCTATTCAGTTGTGTATTTGTGAACTAAAGTCTTTGAAAATGTAATAAGTTTTACGAAACGCGCTCGTGTCGCGTCAGACTAGAAATAAAAATGAATTTTGGAGAATTGATTTTTGATTTACCTCCAACAGTGAAAAGAAATGTACGAAAGATTGAGAAAATTCGTGTTAGAATTATTAATCTTACTTTTTCGGTCATATTCAATAATATATATATATATATATATATATATATATATATATATATATATATATATATATATATATATATATATGTATATATATATATATATATATATATATATATATATACATATATATATATATATATATATATATATATATATATATATATATATATATATATATATATATATGTATATATATATATATATATATATATATATATATATATATATATATATACATATATATATATATATATATATGTATATATATATATATATATATATATATATATATATATATATATATATATATATATATATATATATGCAGAATAACCACATATGAAAAATAGAAAATGCTTAACGCGTTATCGGCTAATTCGCCTTCATCAGAGCAAAGTAGAATGAAGATAAGATTGCTGATCAGACCTTTATATCCGCCTGGGCAGATCACCTGACCACCAAAAAATTTTTTGGTGGTCAGGATCAGTGTTTTTGTGATCATTGTTGCATATATATATATATATATATATATATATATATATATATATATATATATATATATATATATATATATATATATATATATATATATATATATTTATATATATATATATATATATATCATCATCATCACTTACTCGGCACCCTTACTCAACTTTCTAAATACGTTAGATATTAAGTCACTGCACATCCTCTCATGCGTACTCTATATATTTAAAACTCTGAACTGCAATGCCAATCCTGACCTTAGAAGCTTCCTAGAAGGTTGTAACAGAACTCATGGACATCACACCAGAAATAAATACCTATTTGACATTCCAAGAGTGCGACTTAACCAAACTAAAAATGCTGATTTGATTTGATTTGTACAATTGCTGATTTCTGCCATGTTCCCTCTTTTTTATTTTTATTCCTTTTTTCAACATAATTTATACCTAATCCCAATTACTATTAATTTTTAGTCTAAGTGTTTTTTCCCCCACACCTTGCCCGAAACGCTATATGCATATTAGTGACTTTAGATATTGTATGTACTAGCTCTATCTATAAATCCAACATTATGTTTGTAAATCAACCATGTATGTACTTTTCCTGAATAAAAATGTATTTATTTATTTATTTATTTATTATATAGACAGTATAACAAGTATAGTATAACTTGTTATACTATACGTATATCGTATAGTATAACTTGTTATAGTATAACTTGTTATACTATACAAGGTATAACAGTAGAGACTTCGAACCGGATGCTCCACAGGGAGGTGTCCTCAGTCCTACATTATTTAATATCTATTTTGAATTTGAATTTAATATTTTTTTATTATTTTTTGTTGAGTCTTAATAAACACGCTGTTAAACTATGTAGCAAATTAGCAAATCCAACGTCCACATCATTAGCTATGCTGATGTGGATACACACCATTGGGTATGCTAACACGCAGAACACTCTTAACTCTGTATTAGATTCATGTCAGGACCTAGGTTTAGTCATCTCAGCAGAGAAGACAAAGATACTAAATCGGCGTCCACCCAGGCAGGGAGGAGCTGTTCGCAAGATGCAACTGTATGATGGCTCCCAGCTTGACTATGTAAACAGTTTCAAATACCTTGGCCTTGAGGTGCCACTGTATGATCCTGTTGTATTCAGACTGTCGTCAGAATAAAGAGAGGCTCAGAGCTCTCAAGGCTGTTACAGATTATCACTCAGGCTATGGTGCCAATGTCAGAATTGTCAAAATTATGTACCTTGCATACATTAGATCTTTAATGGCTTATGCTGCACCTCTGGCAGCTGGTTGGCTTGATGCCTGAAAGAAAGCTTGGAGGGCTTGAAAAACTGCAGAACGTAGCCTTGAGGATAATCCTTGGGTGCCCTCGTACCACAAAGATACTTAACGTGAGAAAGGAACTTAATATTTCGAGCGTTAATTGTTCATCGTGTTACTGAAATTAACTGTCATATTAGTATAAAAATGTTTAGGATAGCTCATCCTAACCCTTGCACAGAAGCCCTCCAAAATTTCTTAATTGAAGGTCAACATTGTTCCAAATGAATAACTAAATCTAGAACTGAACTCAGAATGTTTCAGATTTATAATCTGTACCAAGAGAGACAACAATGGCACTTTCCTGCACCCTGGGAGATTACATCTTTTCACATTTTAATCCCTCTCTTTCCACCCAAGACGCAAATTAGAAATCAGCCCAAGCTTAGTCTTGAGGCAAAGCTCAACGTCTTAAGCCATATTGATGCCTTGTCCACAGAGCATTCTCTCTCTCAAATCATATACACTGACGGTTCCCTACACCGCCCTTCGGATGCAGCTGGAAGTGCAGTTGTCCCAACAATGGGCGATGGCTTATATTTTGAGTAGGGAGTCCGTATAAACAACTGGGCCTCTACCCTTCAGATAGAACTATTTGCCTTGCTTCTTGCACTGTTGTTGTTGTTAAAGATTCGCTACTTGGAACAGTTCCAAATAGCACGGGCTATGGTGAGCCCGTAGTTCTTGCACTGAAATGTGTGCAAGTCTCCAAACTTGATACATTAATTATAAGTGACTCTTTATCATCCTTAATTGCTCTCAACTCTATAAGACATAACTGTAACATGCTCGTGTCTGAAGCTAGACACAAATACAACAAAATTAATAATGATGGTAATTAACAGTCTATTTCATGTGGACTCTATCTCATGTTGGCCTCCGAATGCATGATAGAGCTGATGAGTTAGCAAAGAATCTGCCTTTAAAGGAGAAATTGAGTATAATCTTTGTCAATAAGCAGTCTGAGAGCAATATTACACCAAGAACTTAAAAAAAAATTTGTACATCTGAGGCAAAGTGAAATCGACACCAGTAATTCCAACTATCATCATACTATCATGCAAGAGGAGCCACACATCTATATGGTTCATCCAATAAAATCAGCAGACTTCTAGATGTTACTACTGCTCGGCTTAGACTCGGTTACAAGTATCTCTGGGAATTATCATTATCTGCTGATGTAGACCTGACCAAATGAAAACTGTGTCAACAAAATTATTCGCCCTCTCTCCGTCACTATGTGATGGAGTGCGAAAAGATACGCGAATTTAGAGACAATTCTGTAACATATGTTCCAAAGATGTTCAAATATATCAAGATTGTAACTTGCTAAGCTAAATGAATTGCGGGATTCAGACCCTGAGCCCATTATCTGCCTCTGTAACCTTTTCCACTACCGCCCACAAGATGGGTATGTGGTGCATAATAATAGAACTAAACTAAAAAACTTCCTGGATTCTCTCTTAAATTTGGCAATTGTTGAACCAGATAATTTCTTCTTCAAATGCTTTCAAGCTCAACAAGCCACAGTGTAGGACTGAGAACAGGCAATGCTTTTTGACCCACAGGATTATAAACCCATGGAACAGCCTACCCGCCAAAGCTGCAAATGTTAAGACTGTATTTTAAAGCTGAACTTTAAAATACAGCTGGGCAAAATTATCAGGATGAATCGTGGGACCTTTAGCAAGCCGCCGGCTTCCTGTCGTCGTCGAGGCCACTAGAGTGTTAGCGGCCCTCAGGTAAATTTTGGTATATTTATTGTATAAAGATATGGACACTGCCTTTAGGCACGAAAGGCGGTGGAGTTTCTGATCGGGAAGGAAGAGACAATTACGCACCGCGTTCCACAAGGCGCGGTGCGGCCAGTCTGGGTGGCATAAATAGCGTGGGAGGTGAGGTCTCGCCCTCACTCCATTCCCGCCACGGTCCGCGACCCACGAAGCGCCCGCTCTCCTCCCCCTTTCTGCTGGCTGCCAGCTTTCCCTGTTTTGACTACGTCAGTCGTTGTTGATTTTGATTTATTGTTGCCGCCGAAGGCGGCTAGTTTATTGTGCACCCCATACTCATCCTGTGAGCGGTAGCGCAAAAGCATTACAGAGGGCACAAAAGGTCTTTATCAGACCTCATCTTAGATTATTACATAAACAATTTCTTCAATCCTTCACACCTTATAGATACAATGTCAGCTAGTTACAGAGAAAGTGCTATTACAAGAGCTACATATTTACAGTAAGTCATCATACATTAATGGTAGGTCTTATCGCTAATACATAATAGTTTGACCAATGGCGATATTACAGAGTCATAGGGGAGCTTCTGTTTATTATTAGTCCTCACAATACACTACTTGTTTCTGAATCTCATATGTCGTTCATCTACTGGAAGCAAAATGTGGGTACAGTGCAAGGATTTCAGGTAATTTATCCATGGTAATAAGATAGGTTGCCATATCATACAGAGTGAGCTTAGATTTATCTCTAAAAGGCTCAATTTTACAACAATCCAAGATATAGTGTTCGAGTGTGTGTCCCTGCCTATGTCCACACACTTTACACTTTACTTCATCTAGATCCCTATACAAGCCGAACTGCCAGAGATACTTGTAGCCAAGTCTTATACGAGCTGTGACAACATCTGTTAGTCTACTGACTTTGTTACTTGCCCCATACACATGTTTTACTTCACACATTTCATTGTGATGAACAATGGACCTACTAGTTCCAGTTTGCACTGTTCTACTTTCTTCAAATCCATCTAGGAGTTCTCGTCTAATGACACTTTTAAGGGACCTATTTGATAACTCAAGATTCCATTCAATACTGTCTTTATTTACTGCAGCCTTAGCAAGGGCGTCAACTTTGTCATGTTCCTGCATGCCAATGTGAGAAGGAATCCACAACATTTTTATATTAACCCTCTTGCTAAGTATTCTTACATATCTACGTCTAGCTTCCAAGACAAGCACGTTATTACTTGATTGCAAACTGTTTATTGCTCGTAGTGAGGATAGGGAGTCAGAAATAATTAAGCTGTCTACTTCAGTGTTGTCAATAATTTCGAGTGCTACCAGTATCGCTACCAACTCGGCTTGCATTGTGGACGCCCAGTTACTAATTCGGATATTTCTTTGAATTATTCTGCCATCGGGCTGATGAGCAATAACAGCACTTCCTGCCCTCCCTGTAGCTGTATTGAGTGATCCGTCAGTGTATATGGTCTGTGCAATGTTGTTTTCAGCTTGTATATTGTGAATGTGTTCTATGGTGCTTAATTTAGCAGCAAGCTGAGCATGAGGGTTGCTTGTGATTAGTTTCTTGGTGGGGTATGCAGGGGTCAGGATGTCAAAAGGTACTATCTGCCAGGGTGGAAGGAAGTGCTGTACTCTTTCATCTGTATATACATCGTGCAGTCCCATCATTTTAATATGAGTGGCAGTTCTTTGAATCCATTTAGACTCGCTAGTTCCATTTCGTATGTGTTCTAACAGTGCAACTGACACAATGTTGTTTTTGTTATCACGCAGCAGCTTTAGTCCCATCATAAGATTAATTTCAAATATTCTATCTCGAATGCTAAGTATATTTAATTCTTTCCGCATGTTGAGAACTTTCGTAGTTATAGGACAGCCAAGTATAATTCTGAGTGCTTCATTTTGCATTTTTTCCAGTCTATCAATACTTTTGCCATTCTGCAGGACCAAAGCTGGTGCATGATAGTCTATCAGAGACCTTATATACGCTAAATACATCATTCTTGCTATTCTAATATTAACACCATATTTCGGGCTGTACCCCACTACAGTTCTGAGAGCCTTGAGTCTGTCTCTACATTGTTGATGTAACTTATTGACTGCAGTTGAGGTACAAGGGACAGAGACACCAAGGTATTTGAAAGAAGAGACATAGTCTATTGGTATGTTGTCTATCTTAAGTTTTCGTGGTCCACTTTTGCGGTTGCCAATTTGTCTGTTAAATACCTTAGTTTTAGCAGCGTTGATTACAAGACCAAGGCTCTCACAAGCTGTATGTGTACAATTTAAGACTGTTTGCATTTCGCGGTGGGTTTTAGTATGCACAAGGATGTCATCTGCTTAGCTGATAGTGATGTTTGCCGGACTAGTTGGGATTGATTTTAGTAAAGCATTAATTAGAACATTAAACAAGGTAGGACTAAGTACTCCTCCTTGTGGGGTGCCTAGTTGCATTACTTTAGTTTCACTCTTGTAGCCTTGGAACAGTGCAGAGGACTTCCGGTTGGTAAGATAGCCTCGTATCCATTGTAATAAATGTCCCCCTATATCCATTCTCGCTAATTCTTACATAATCACTTCCCTATTAGCAATATCAAAGGCATTTTTTAAATCGTAAGTCGTTGTTCCTCACGTCTTTCCTCCCATTTTACTGAGGATTGGGGGGGGGGGGTGCAGCGCCGGTCCCCAAGTGTTCCGCTGTCCGCAGCTACTACTTTGACTTTACAGCCATTCTAGTAGTAAGCTCTACTTTAAGTCAGGAAATTCTTTCTCCTTATTCCTTGGCGGCATGGCCTCTGGCCTGGGGTCATTTTCTCCAAATTCATATCAGGCTTTCCCAGTCTCTATGTAATTATCTGATGCCTGATTATTTTACATTTTCCAGCTAGGGTTTACCAATTTATTATGTTGTTCACTTATGGTGTTCTGACTGTTATACTTAGAATTAGATTTGTTACATTCGCCTCACTGCTAATTCTAGACAATAAGCCATTAGGTTTCTGCAGAGTTTGTTACTAGGTTATAAGATTACTTTTATTTTACTACGGGTGTACAATTTAAGTTGTTTCGTGTACTTTGAGTTAGCCACGGCTATGTTATACATTTGTTAAGACTTACTTAAAAGCCTGTTTTACTTCTGCAGAATTATTTATCCTGTACTTCTACGTAATAAATTACGCCCCCATACTGTTGGTGTCTTCCTTCCCCTGATCAGAAATTATCCTTTAGATTGAATTGCCATTACAATTTCTGTTACATTGGCTTACGCCTATCACACTCGTTATTATTATCACTTAACATGCATCCCTGCACATGCACACCATAGGCTGCAACTCTCAGTTGTAAACTCTAGCAACTGTAGTTGCAATTTACTAGCAACTACAGTTGAAACTTACTAGCAGCTACAGTTGAAACTTACTAGCAGCTGCAGCTGCAACTTACTAGCAACCGCGAAGCTGCAATAAATTCCAGCATCTTCAGTTGCAAATTACTAACAACTACAGTTGCAAATTTCTACGCAATTTGCAGTTGCACATATTTTATAAAAATTAATACAATTTATATCGCCTATGCCCATCATCACGCCCAAAAAAGGCAGAAGGTTTGTAATGAAGCGACGAGTGCGCGGCAGTATACTTTTGAAAATTAAAATTCTGCAATATTCTATAACATAATATTTGTTATATGTCCCACAGACATGAAAGCATGCAGATAATTATGGAGTATATTTGTAATATCCTTGTATATAGTATAAGAGCGTGGTAATGGGAGGAGAGGAGCGTGGTAGTGGGAGGAGAGGAGCGTGGTAGTGGGAGGAGAGGAGCGTGGTAGTGGGAGATCAGTCAGTGTGACGCGTGCAGGCGACGCGGACGGAGTGTAGCCCGGACTCCCGCTGACCGCCCCAGGAACACCCGCACCATGCTGGCGTCCACCACACACCAGGAAGATGACCTCCAACAATACGGGTGAGGTGATGCTAGTTAATGTTTGCCCTGTCATTGTATCTGTGGGCGGGCTTGCACGCCCACGCACCATTATTAACATTCAAAAAGTTCCCCCCTAGATAATTTATAACTTTTCAGATTGTGTTTTGAAGGCTACTAAATCTGCCCCAACACCTGTGTTGTGGGTGTAGGGCATGTGTTTTTTATGTAAATCACGTGTTGTGGACGTGGAGCGCGGGTTGTGGGCGTGGAGCGCGGGTTGTGGGCGTGGAGCGCGGGTTGTGGGCGTGGAGCGGGGGTTGTGGGCGTGGAGCGCGGGTTGTGGGCGTGGAGCGGGGGTTGTGGGCGTGGAGCGCGGGTTGTGGGCGTGGAGCGCGGGTTGTGGGCGTAAAGCGCGGGTTGTGGGCGTAAAGCGCGGGTTGTGGGCGTGGAGCGCGGGTTGTGGGCGTGTAGTAGGCGTGGAGCGCGTGTCGTGGGCGTGGAGCGCGTGTCGTGGGCGTGGAGCGCGTGTCGTGGGCGTGGAGCGCGTGTCGTGGGCGTGGAGCGCGTGTCGTGGGCGTGGAGCGCGCGTCGTGGGCGTGGAGCGCGCGTCGTGGGCGTGGAGCGCGTGTCGTGGGCGTGGAGCGCGTGTCGTGGGCGTGGAGCGCGTGTCGTGGGCGTGGAGCGCGTGTCGTGGGCGTGGAGCGCGTGTCGTGGGCGTGGAGCGCGTGTCGTGGGCGTGGAGCGCGTGGAGCGCGTGTCGTGGGCGTGGAGCGCGTGTCGTGGGCGTGGAGCGCGTGTCGTGGGCGTGGAGCGCGTGTCGTGGGCGTGGAGCGCGTGTCGTGGGCGTGGAGCGCGTGTCGTGGGCGTGGAGCGCGTGTCGTGGGCGTGGAGCGCGCGTCGTGGGCGTGGAGCGCGCGTCGTGGGCGTGGAGCGCGCGTCGTGGGCGTGGAGCGCGCGTCGTGGGCGTGGAGCGCGCGTCGTGGGCGTGGAGCGCGCGTCGTGGGCGTGGAGCGCGCGTCGTGGGCGTGGAGCGCGCGTCGTGGGCGTGGAGCGCGCGTCGTGGGCGTGGAGCGCGCGTCGTGGGCGTGGAGCGCGCGTCGTGGGCGTGGAGCGCGCGTCGTGGGCGTGGAGCATGTGTCGTGGGCGTGGAGCGCGGGTTGTGGACGTGGAGTGTGTGTAGTGGGCGTGGAGCGCATAGTGGGCGTGCAGATACTAGTGTAGCAAGCCCTAGGCAGGAGTGTCGTGCAACTCGCTGGTTACTCTCCTCTTCAGCACCTTAGTCAGTCGTTTCTTCTACCAGCCAGCCCCGGGTACGGCGAATCCCGTCACTGCCACTCCACAGGCAGACAGTAGAACACTTCACAGTCCTCTTCCGGCGGCGGCTCACTGCTTCTGTAAAGCAGACTGGTGTAGAGACCTTGGCTCCCCTGGGTAGACTGACTGTTCTTGTATCACAGCAGCCCTACGTCGACTCTGTGAATACAGACACGTCGTCAGTACACTGGGACACTAGGAAATAACACTTACTTCATCTGACATAGACGTGAACCCTTTCGCTCAATGTTGTTGTTGTTAAAGATTTAGCTTTTCAAGATGGAGTGTCCATATAGCACGGGCTATGGTGAGCCCGTAATTGAGTTTGGTTATACATGACAACCTTTTTCCTGTGATATTTAGGTCTAAGTTTAAAATGGAGGAGAGGACTTCTCCTTTTTCCCTGCTTATTTGTCGCTTCTGTTTTATTGCACTGTATTTATTTCGCTCAATAGATGGCGCTGATTTTCTAGGCGCCACCTAACCAGAGGTCAGCCCCAGCTACCTCTCGAGCCGTCTAGGACAGGAATCTAGCGTCTCTTGCCGGTATATTCCTGTCGCCCCTAGATGGCGTCGTCCATGTTGTAGGGGGTTTTGGGAGTGGACTCACAGATGGCGTTGACGTCACTGCTCCATGCTCTGACGATGAACTTGGGTTCGTAACAGGAGGGCAAAAAGAAACTATGAGGTTCGCACAGCAGGGAAAGCAAAGACGAATCCTAAAAGTTTTATCTGTTATATCGAACAAAGATTAAGGAAAGGATAGGTCCATTAAAAACTGAGACAGGTCAGATAGCTGATAACGATGAAGAGATGAGCAGTATTTGTAATAAATATGCTCTCTAAGAATTTCCTGAAGAGGAACTTAACATTATGCCTTCTGCCGAACAAGTCTATGTGGGTGGGAAAGAGGATAGCTGACTAGTTTAGCAGTTACCAGGGAAGATGTTATTAAACAAATAGTGAAACTCAAGCCAAACAAATCGCCAGAGCCAGACGAAGTGTTTGCCAGGGTGTTAAAAAAAAAGAGAAGCTTTCCGAGCCGTTATAGGAACATTGAAGTGAAGGTAACTGCAGAAGGCTTAACTACAATGTTGATACTTTAAATACGCTATTAATATCCCCTTTATTATGCCCTTTCATCCACTTGTACACATCTATCATATCACTCCAAAAACTTCGCCTCTCTAGAGAATGTAATTTGAGCTTTGTCACCCTTTCTTCATATGACAGGATTCTAATTTGCGGGATTGATTTCGTCATCCTACTCTGGACGCGTTCTAGTGAATTTATATCCATTCTATAGTATGGCAACAAAAACTGAACTTCATAATTTAAATGCAGTTTAGATTTCTCTAACAAGAGAAAAATATAGCAGGAAAACAACACCATGTGTCTTATTACTAACGCTTCGATAAATAAATCCCAGTGACCTATTTGCCTTATTACGAACATTTATGCAATGATTTTTATTTTAAATTCTTACTAATCATAACTCCGAGATCCATTTCGCAATCCAACTTAGCAATCTCAACACCATCTAGCTCGAATCTTCTAACTCTATCATCCAGCCTGAATTACCTAGTCTTAAAACCTTACATTTGTCAGCATTAAAATGCATCTGCCAGTCTTTTGACCATCTCATAACTCTGTTTAGATCGTCTTGAAGTGATAGTGAATGTTTTTCGGTGTTTATTTCCCTCCCAATTTTTGTATCATCGGCAAATCTGCAAATATTGTTGCTCAAACCTGAGTCTAAATCATTTATATATATTATTTATAACAGAGCAGGACCTCTGAATAATAATAACATTATGCCTTCTTAATTATCATACACTCTTCATACAACACTTTCCCACTATGACTTAACCTCATTCATATGCTCTTATTCCTGTGTTCACGTCTAACTCCAGGACCGTCGTCTCCCCTCCAAGCCCAGGAGTTGCTAATCTATTTCACCGAAAAAAGTCTTAGGCTATTAAAACCAGCTTTTCGAAAACCTGGCACTTTAACAAAATACTACTCATCTTTTCGTCACTATCAGTTAACTGACCTGTCTTACTTTTTATCAGACCTATTCTTTACCTAATCTTTGTTCGATATAACTGAAAAACTCTAAGATTTGTCTTTGCTTGCCCTGCTATGCGAATTTAATAGTTTCTTTTTGTCCTACTTATCTCTTTTTTTTAACATTTCTAACCAGTTGGACGAATTCTTCTTCTAAACTAACTTCCCCATTCCTAATCCTTTTGTACCAAGCTCTCTTTCTACCTATAAGGTTCATCAGATCTTCTGTTATTCATTTCGGGTCATTATTATTAGATTTATTCAATTTGTATGGTATACTACGTTCCTGTGCTTTGCTTAGAATATTTATAAATAAGTTTTAGTCTGAATTCACATCGTAGTCCCTTTTTTACATCACCCAGCGCTGGATGATGTAAAAAAGGGTCTCGCTCCAAAACCGGCACAGCCCTCATCGCCAGGACTTTTCAATTTATTTCTCCCAAAAATTTCTTAGGCCATTACAATCAGCTTTTCGAAAACCTGGCACTTTAACATAATTTTCTCCTATAAATCTATTCCATTCTAGGCTAAGACTGATTTCTTTGTGATCACTGTTCCTTAGCTCAGTCCCTATTTCGATGTCATTAATTTGTGTTTTCCTGTTAGTTGAAACAGTCTAAAATATTAGTGCTACTCGTGGGTTCCTTAATGTGTTGTTTAAGGAAGTAATCGTCAATTTATTCCAGAAAATATTCTACTTCAATATTCCCTGTTCTTATAAGCAAGTTTATTCCGCTAAAATTAAAGTCACCCATGACACAAATACCGTTTGACCTAGATGCTCTAGATATCTCATCCCATAGATGCTTTGCTTCTATTCTAAGTTTGGTGGCATGTATATAACTATAACTCCTATTTAAGATTTTTAGTTTTTCATTTAATTCTAGCGAAATGGTTTCTGTGTGGCTCAGTGTTGGTTCGCTCTTTGAGACTACATTTCAAATTTTCCCTAACATATATGGCTACTCCTCCTCGTCCAATGTATCCATCTGTGTGAAATAGTTTAAATTTGTTTATATGATATTCTGTTAAAAGTTCTCTGTTTTCAATATTCATCATTGTTTCGGTAAGTGCAATAATATATATTGTTTCCGTGTAGACAAGAGCAGTTAAATAGTTTATTTTGTTTCTTAGGTTCCTACTGTTCGTGTAATATATCTTAAGTGTATTGTTATTTGAGGCCCTTCTTCCCTGTTCATTTTGCCATTTTTTCCCCGCCGACACATACATATATTGCCTACTTCCTATTTCTATTGTCCTAGTGCCCTGGACAACTATTTATTCCCAACTACCTTTCTTGGAAGAATGCCACATATGATCAGGATTCTTCCTTTGCTCATATCTGATTCTACTGATGTTTTAAACCTCTGTATCAGTGCCTTACCCCAGACTCGTCTTACATCATTTCCACCTGCACTGATACAAATATTGGGTTTGTTCCCATTTCTAGCCATCATATTTTTCATGTTGTTTACTATATCACCAATTCCTGCCCTTGGATAGCAAACCCTTAACCTGTTATCCCTATCTCTGGCACAAAAAGCTTATCTGGAAATCTCCAACAACCAAAAATCGCTTATCTACTTCCTTCACTTAATGAACAGCTTGAGGGACCTGCGTTCCCTTCGCTGCCTTCACTTTCGAGCGAACTGCAGTCTCTGTACAGCACTCGTTTTCCAGCACGGCGAATGAGTTGGAAGTCTTTATGACATCTGAAGACGTCCTCGTTAGAGTCTTCTTAAGACCCATGTCCCCTACGATATTTCAAGAAGTAGAACCTCTACTGCTGCTCTCCTCCCGTGCTTCCTCTTGACGTTGTTTTATCTGCCTAAGCTCCACCCGCAGAGACTCCAACTATCTCCTAAGGTCCCTTCATATCGCCCTCACTACCACCAGTTTAATCACTACACCTTTAATTTTTAGTATCAAGACAATTGGAGCTCCAGCTAACACACTGTGACTGACTGCGTCTGACTAATTGGTTCCACAAATCAACAGCCCTATTACAGAACCAGTATATACCCAGAATGTTTAATATATAAATGATTTAGATTCAGGTTTGAGCAGCAATATTTGCAAGTTTGCCTGTAATACAAAATTCAGGAGGGAAATAAACACGGAAAAAGACTCACTATCACTTCAAGACGATCTAAATAAGGTTTTGAAATGGTCATAAGCTAATCATAAGATTAGTAGATTCATAATATTAGCAGATCCAGCTTAATTAATGCATACAAATTTAAGGTTTTAAGGCAAGGTAATGATGATAGAGATACAATCCATTCTCCTGGACTATATGGGTCACGAACAACGGACGCTACGCGCTTGAGACCGTAGAACTATCAGCTCGGCTGTGAGCCGAGTTGATGGTACCAAACTACACCACTCCCTCTATCTACCTTATCCATTGGGGCACCTTTCCACCTACTATTTTTTCCTACATATGCAACAGTCTCTTATTGGGTACTGAGTAACATGACAGTCCAAGAAAATGCAGTGTGCCCATCCTTCTCTTTCTTAATGCTTGTTGCTGTTCATAGAATTCCGTTAAACCTGTGAGACATGCCTTCCCTGAACCCATGCTAGTGGTATGTTACAAAGTCCTTTCCTCCAAATTTACTACTAATTTTTTTCTCGCTAGTCTCCATCACTTTGCATGGTATATAAGCTAAAACATCCTCCTCCTGCCTATCTCCCTTTTAGTATATTGGGAGTATGTTATCTGTTTTCTAACCCTCTGGTAGGTCTCCTATTTCCAGTGACTTGTTATATGCCGTGGCATGAATATCTTCTTATCTTGAGGTTATCTTGAGATGATTTCGGGGCTTTTAGTGTCCCCGCGGCCCGGTCCTCAACCAGGCCTCCACCCCCAGGAAGCAGCCCGTGACAGCTGACTAACACCCAGGTACCTATTTTACTGCTAGGTAACAGGGGCATAGGGTGAAAGAAACTCTGCCCATTGTTTCTCGCCGGCGCCTGGGATCGAACCCAGGACCACAGGATCCAGCGTGCTATCCGCTCAGCCGACCGGCTCCCCAAAAGCGATCGCGGAACGCCAGGCGAGTGTCTTACGACTTCGCCACGGGGACTGCCTGTAAAGTGCGTCTGCTCCCTCTTTTTGCATCTATGGTAAGATTCTATCAGATCGATCAGCCTAAGTAATGTTTAGATCGAGCAGATACCTCCTAACCTCATCTTTGGTATTTTCAATATCTTCCGAGTCTGCTTGGTTTATCGCCACCCCTCTTAGTTCAGGGACCTTTCCATGCTCTATTGTAAAGAATTCCTACAATCATCATTCTTGTTGAGTTCTTTACACACCTCCTTGTCATTTTCTGAGAACCCATTTTCTCACTTTTTCAGTTTCATCACTCTAACTCCCAGGTACCTATTTACTGTTAGGTGAACAGGAACATCAGGGTGAAAAAAACTCTGCTTATTTGTTTTTCTGCTCATCAAGAACCACCGTGACTACGAAACCTTGAAGGAAATTCTACCAGATTACCAAGATTCTCTTAGGAAACCCATTCTCTTGTAACACCCGGACATCTCACCCTGAGATAGGGGGGAGACTGTAGGCCAGTCCGCCTGTAGGCCAGTCCGCCTACAGCCCTGCTGACTCCTGTAGCACTCAGCTGAGAGCGACGTGTGTACCCCATCAACTCACTGGTGTGACCAGACTTATTGTCTTCAATTCGATTGGCGCGTCCGCGTACCTCACCCCCACATCTCCAGGATCAGCTATTGATACAGGTAATGATTCCAAGAGCCTCCACTTACGGGCTCATCATAGCCAGTGCATCAAAAATGGAATTTTTTGCCAATCAGCTGAATCTAAAACAGCAACGATAAATTCTCACGTCCGCCCTCCTTTGGGGGTAACTTCTATTATATATAATTTATGATTTAACTGAACAGCAGTAATTTCTTACTACAAACTGTGTTAAAAATTTAATATATGATGTTGGAATTTATCCCACACAGGTTAAGTATATTAAGAAGGCTACAGCATTTAAGTATGTGAAAGGTAAGACTCAACAGCAACAAAGCCACGACTAAGGTTCGTGTTGGGTATGTTTTGTGTCAGATGTTACTACTTTCGCTTCTAATGTGTGATTTGGTCATTATATCTTCAGCCACGTTATTATGACTCATCGTCTGACAGGCAGTTTTGTTGGATATAAATAGGAGCTGCCACGACTATGAGCTGCTTGCGTCAGTTTCCTTGATACATATATTCTTATTGATTTTAACAGCGAACAATGGATGAGAGGCGAGCTAACAAGTAGACTGGTTGGGTATATAGTTGAATGAAGATTTAAATGACGCATCTACAATGTTAACATGACCCAATTAGTGTGGACCAATTGGCTAACTGTGTTACTCTAATTCTGATGTTTTAGAAAACTTATGTTAAAAAGGTTAAATAAGTTAATATATAAACTGTTTTTTCAAAAAATTTATTGATTTATTGAAAATGATAAAGACAATTTATACAAATATAAAATTTATACAAATATAAATTACATGTGTAAATTGATAAAGTCAAACCTAAAGTCGGTACTAAATTTGGCAAACATTTCCATCTTCACTGCAGATGTTGTTCTTGTTTTTAAATCCTACAGTAATCTTATTGCCGTCGTTCTTAAAAGTCACTGATGCTCTTGTCTCCACGCAAGAATGGCCGCCTGGAGGTCCGGCAGGCGACTATAGGAGCCAGGGTCCAGAGGGCACCGCGTGAAGGGGTCAGAGGGAGACTCCAGCAGCAGCTGGACCAGCGTCGCCTCGTCTATAATCATCTTGGACGAATGTAGCAATACCGGTGCCTCCATCACCGCCTGCGTCACGCTGTCCGTGAAATTCTCCGGGAACTCCTCAAACGATTCCTGACATGGTTCTGGGAAATAATGGAAGGTGAAGCCAGAATCTGTGGACTGGATCTGAATCTGTGTTTGTTAAGAGAAGACAGTTTCTGTGTGTGGTTAAGGCGTAGAATCTGAGACAGCAATGTAAGTTCCTCTTTTACGGATATTATTTTATAAGCATAATCTAACTTTGAGGTGAGAAACTTTGAGTCAGTTTCACATTTTGTCGTCGAGCACACTGCAACTACAGAAGATGTTATAGTAACCAGGGAAACTGCAGCTGCTTGAGCCAGGCCAGGAACCCCATAGGCCGCCATGGTGGGTGGCATATCCACCAAAATCCAATATAAAAGTAAAATTTCATTTAACACTTGTAACAACTCTACAGAAAAACTTAACGAAAGTGCATCTTCATGATATCTTGCTTGCATAACCTCCGCTGTTTGCTTGAAGAGTTGTGCTAGATGGTTGAAAATGACTGCTTCTGGCCCAATCTTAAGTCTCTTTACCTGGTCCACGGCTGCAGCGGTAACAGAACCTAGGTGGCCGTATTTACCTAGTTTTTGTAACACTCTAGTGAGGAAGAGGCTTTTGAATGATTTATTGGGTATGAGGTGATCTGGATCCATGTATATACAAGTGTTCACCAACCCTGCAGCTGCTTGCATACCAGAGGCAACATCGTCAAAGTACGACTGTGGCCACGTTCCAATGATGCGGAGCATTTCCAGACGCAGGAACGGGTTGGGACACAACTCGGTGTCGGTAAACATTGTGAGTGTCCAGAACTTCAAGGTAGTAGTCTCCAATGAGCTACAAATGTTGACGCCAGTATTGTCATGTCTCTAGAGAAACAATTTTCCAGAGGACTTCCTCCTATAGCCCTCTTATCCTCATCATACGCGAGGAGAGAACTAGAGCACATAAAATTCCAAGTTGAAATTTGCTAGAGAGTAAAGCGACATCATCATCATAATCATCATTATAAAAGCTACTAAGGTGGTGTTCTGATTGTTCTAAAAGTTCTAACATGAAGTCCGCAGAATTTACTAACACGTAGTCAGCATGAAGATTCCTAAACGCATCTATGATATATGAGGGAAGTCTAGGGAAATAATCGTATAGAGTTGTTGGAGAAATTTGTGTGATATCCATTATAGGATATCACAATGGAGGATATCCATTATCTCAGAAAGCACAATTAACACATAACAAATGTTCTTGTGCTCATCTGCATAACAAATGCAGATGAGTATCTGATCTGATATGTTGTCGTTTTAGATTCAGATACTTACAACAAAAGTTCCAATCACCGTAGCACGGGCTATGGTGATATCTACTGTTGTAGATATCAACAGTAGATATCTTATCTACTGTTGTTGCTGTTTCAGATTTAGCTACTCAGAACAAAGTGTCCATGTTTTACAGGCCATGGTGAGCCTGTAAAACACCTACTCTTATCTACTCGCCGGCAAGCTCTTATATAGTTCCGTATGTAATGGGGGAGGGGAGGTGGGGTGAGAGTACAGGGGACTGAGATGAGTGTACTGCCTGAAGCGCTATGCGTGTTAGTGGCATTGAATGAATGTAAAAATACCAATCCTATGTAATCTCACCTACCTATTGTACCATCTTGCAAATAAATTTTTATTTTTATTTTAGGTATAGCACAGACTTTTTGAAGCTGGTTGGCGTGTGATTAATAAATAAGTATTTACAAATATTTCATAAGAACATAAGAATAAAGTTAACTGCAGAAAGCCTATTGGCACATACGCGGCAGCTGCTATTTATAACCACCCAATCCCACTCATATACATGTCCAACACACTCTTGAAACAATCAAGGGACCCCACCTCGACCACGCTCACGTTAATTGGTTCCACAAAAAACAACCCTGTTACCAAACCAGTATTTACCCAAGTATTTCCTAAATCTAAACTTATCCAATTTATACCCATTGTTTTGCGTTTTGTCTTTTGTTGACACTTTTAATACCCAATTAATATCCACTTTGTTATGACCTTTCATTCACTTGTAAACCTCTATCATGTCAACCCCTAACTCTTCGCAATTCCAGTGAATGCAATTTAAGCTTTGTTAATGACTAGTTTAGCAGTCACCAGGGAGGATGCAATTAAACAATTAGTAAAACTAGAACCAAACAAATCCCCAGGGCCGGATGAAGTGTTTGCCAGGGTGCTTAAAGAATGCAAAGAGGAGCTTTCCGAGCCACTCTCTACCATATTTAATAAATCAATAGAGTTAGGCAGAGTGCCAGAGTCATGGAAGGTAGCTAATGTGGTACCAATTTTTAAGAAAGGAGATAGATCACTTGGTCAAACTATCGGCCAATTAGCCTAACGTCTATTGTGGGAAAGTTACTTGAATCAATAATTGCAAATACAATTCGTCTCCATCTTGAAAAACATAAATTAATAAATGAGTCGCAACATGGTTGTACAAATGGCCGTTCATGTTTAACAAATTTGCTAACTTTTTATTCCAGCATAGTTGAGGCTGTTGATAGTGGTAAGGATTGTGATGTTGTGTACCTTGACTTTAGCAAAGCTTTTGATACAGTGTCACATGAAAGACTAATTAAAAAAATAGAAGCTCATGGTATTGGGGGTGCTATATTAAGTTGGATTAGGGTATTGGGGGTGCTATATTAAGTTGGATTAGTGCATGGCTATTCCAAAGGAAACAGAGAGTTAGTATAAATGGGGTTAAGTCAGAGTGTTAAGTCATTCACTGGAAAGGCGAAGAGTTAGGGGTGACATGATAGAGGTTTACAAGTGGATGAATGGACATAACAGGGGGGATATTAATAGGGTATTAAAAATATCAACACAAGACAGAACACGAAACAATGGGTATAAATTGGATAAGAACATAAGAACATAAGAACATAAGAACAAAGGTAACTGCAGAAGGCCTATTGGCCCATACGAGGCAGCTCCTATTCTATAACCACCCAATCCCACTCATATACTTGTCCAACCCGTGCTTGAAACAATCGAGGGACCCCACCTCCACAATGTTACGCGGCAATTGGTTCCACAAATCAACAACCCTGTTACTGAACCAGTATTTACCCAAGTCTTTCCTAAATCTAAACTTATCCAATTTATATCCATTGTTTCGTGTTCTGTCCTGTGTTGATACTTTTAATACCCTATTAATATCCCCCCGGTTATGTCCATTCATCCACTTGTAAACCTCTATCATGTCACCCCTAACTCTTCGCCTTTCCAGTGAATGCAACTTAAGCTTTGTTAATCTTTCTTCATATGAAAGATTTCTAATTTGGGGAATTAACTTAGTCATCCTACGCTGGACACGTTCAAGTGAATTTATATCCATTCTATAATATGGCGACCAAAACTGAACTGCATAATCTAAATGGGGCCTAACTAGAGCAAGATATAGCTTGAGAACCACACCAGGTGTCTTGTTACTAACGCTGCGATTAATAAATCCAAGTGTCCGATTTGCCTTATTACGAACATTTATGCATTGATCCTTTTGTTTTAAATTCTTACTAATCATAACTCCCAGATCCCTTTCGCAATCCGACTTCGCAATCACAACACCATCTAGCTCGTATCTTGTAACTCTATCATCATTACCTAACCTCAGAACTTTACATTTATCAGCATTAAACTGCATCTGCCAATCCTTTGACCATTTCAAAACCCTATCTAGATCAACTTGAAGTGATAGTGAGTCCTCCTCCGAATTAATTTCCCTACCGATTTTCGTATCATCGGCAAATTTGCAAATGTTGCTACTCAAACCTGAATCTAAATCATTTATATATATTATAAACAACAGAGGTCCCAGGACAGAGCCTTGAGGCACTCCACTTACAACATTTTCCCACTCTGACTTGATTCCATTTATACTAACTCTCTGTTTCCTTTGGTATAGCCATGCCCTAATCCAGCTTAATATAGCACCCCCAATACCATGAGACTCTATTTTTTTAATCAGTCTTTCATGTGGCACTGTATCAAAAGCTTTGCTAAAGTCAAGGTATACAACATCGCAATCCTTACCACTATCAACTGCCTCAACAATGCTAGAATAAAAAGATAACAAATTTGTTAAACATGAACGGCCATTTATAAAACCATGTTGCGACTCAATTATTAATTTATGTTTTTCAAGATGAAGACGAATTTTATTTGCTATTATAGATTCGAGTAACTTTCCCACAATAGACGTTAGGCTAATTGGTCGATAGTTAGACGCAAGTGATCTATCTCCTTTCTTAAAAACTGGTATCACATTAGCAACTTTCCAAAACTCTGGCACTCTGCCTGACTCTATTGATTTATTAAATATGGTTGACAGTGGGTCACAAAGCTCCTCTTTGCATTCTTTAAGCACCCTAGCAAACACTTCATCCGGCCCTGGGGATTTGTTTGGTTTGAGTTTTACTATTTGTTTAAGAACATCCTCCCTGGTAACTGCTAAACTCGTCAACCTGTCCTCGTCCCCACCCACATAGACTTGTTCGGCTGAAGGCATATTGTTAAGTTCCTCTTTAGTAAATACAGATACAAAATATTTATTAAAAATACTACTCATCTCTTCATCACTATCTGTTATTTGACCTGTCTCAGTTTTTAATGGACCTATCCTTTCCCTAGTCTTAGTACGATATAACTGAAAAAACCCTTTAGGATTTGTCTTTGCTTGCCCTGCTATGCGAACTTCATAGTTTCTTTTTGCTTTCCTTATCTCTTTTTTAACATTTCTAACCAGTTGTACGAATTCCTGTTCTAAAGTGACCTCCCCATTTTTAATCCTTTTGTACCAAGCTCTCTTTTTACCTATAAGGTTCTTCAAATTCTTTGTTATCCACTTTGGGTCATTAGTATACGATCTATTCAATTTGTATGGTATACTACGTTCCTGTGCTTTGTTTAGAATATTCTTAAATAAGTTATATATTGAATCCACATCGAAATCCCCATTTAAGTCACCTATCGCTGGGTTCATGTCTCGCTCCAAGACCGGCCCACACCCCATACCCAAGCCTTTCCAATCAATTTGACCCAAAAAATTTCTTAGGCTATTAAAATCAGCTTTTCGAAAATCTGGCACTTTAACAGAATTTTCTCCTACTGGTCTATTCCATTCTATGCTAAATCTGATTTCTTTGTGATCACTGCTCCCTAGCTCACTCCCTATTTCGATGTCATTAATTTGCGTTTCCCTGTTAGTTAACACTAAATCTAAAATATTATTTTCCCGTGTTGGTTCCTTAATGTGTTGCGTAAGAAAGCAATCGTCAATTAATTCTAGAAAATCTTCTGCTTCACTATTCCCTGTTTTGTTCAACCAGTTTATTCCGCTAAAATTAAAGTCACCCATGACATAAATACTGTTAGATCTAGATGCTCTAGATATTTCATCCCATAGATGCTTTGCTTCCATTCTGTCTAAATTTGGTGGCCTATATATTACTCCTATTATAATATTATTAGCTTTTTCGTTTAATTCAATCCAAATAGTTTCTGTGTGTGGCTCTGTTTTGATTCCCTCTTTGAGACTACATTTCAAATTGTCCCTAACATATATGGCTACTCCACCTCCTCGTCTAATATATCTATCTGTGTGAAATAGTTTAAATCCATATATTTGATATTCAGCTAATAGTTCTCTATTTTCTACATTCATCCACGTTTCGGTAAGTGCAATAATATCTATTTTTTCTGTGCAGACAAGAGCATTTAATTCGTTAATTTTATTTCTTAGACTTCTACTGTTAGTGTAATATACCCTCAGTGAATTGTTATTTTGCGGACCTTCTCTTTCCCTGATCGTTTTGCCAATTACTTTCTCCCACAAACACATACTTTTATTACCTCCTTCCTCCAAATCAATTCCCATACCTCTATCTACTAACAGTTTAAACCCAAACAAACACCTCTAACCACTTCTTCTAGCGAGTTCGCAACAGCAACAACCCCAGCTCTCGATAGATGCACCCCATCACGAGCATACATTTCATTTCTTCCATAGAAGTGTTCCCAGTTGTCTATGAAAGATATTGCATTTGATTTGCAATATCTTTCCAGCCGGCAATTGACACCAAGTGCCCTCGATATCCATTCATTTCCCACTCCCTTTCTTGGAAGAATGCCACATATGATCGGGATTCCTCCCTTGCTCCTAACTAACTCTATGGCTGTTTTATACCTCTGAATCAGTTCCTCGCTCCTGACTCGACCAACATCATTTCCTCCCACGCTAATGCAAATAATGGGATTGTTCCCATTACCAGCCATAATATCATTCATGTTGTTTATAATATCACCAATGCCAGCTCCGGGATAGCAAACCCTTAACCTGTTCCCCCTATCTCTAGCACAAAACGTTCTATCCAAATACCTTATCTGGGAATCTCCCACAACTAATGTTTGCTTAGGTACTTCCTTTACTTTCTGAGGGGCCTGCGCTTCCTTTCTCTTCGTTGCTTCGATTTATGACAGACTTGGGTAAGTACTGGTTCAGTAACAGGGTTGTTGATTTGTGGAACCAATCCTACTGTTCGTGTAATATATCTTAAGTGTATTGTTATTTGAGGCCCTTCTTCCCTGTTCATTTTGCCATTTTTTTCCCCGCCGACACATACATATATTGCCTGCTTTCTCCGTATCATTTCCCATACCACTAGCTTCTAACAGTTTAAACCCAAACTAGCCCCTCCAACCACAGGTTCTGACGAGTTGGCAACAGCCCCATCTCCTGATAAATGCACCCCATCCCGAGCATACATTTTATTTCTTCCATAGAAATGTTCCCAGATATCAACGTTTGATATTGCATTTGATTTTTAACAATATGTGTCCAGTTGGCAATTGACATCAAGTGCCCTGGACAACTATTTATTCCCAACTACCATTCTTGGAAGAATGCCACATATGATCAGGATTCTTCCTTTGCTCCTATCTGATTCTACTGATGTCTTAAACCTCTGTAACAGTGCCTTACCCCAGACTCGTCATCAAATTTTTTCCACCTGCACTGATACAAATATTGGGTTTGTTCCCATTTCTAGCCATCATATTTTTCATGTTGTTTAGTATATCACCAATTCCTGCCTTTGGATAGCAAACCCTTAACCTGTTATCCCTATCTCTGGCACAAAAAGCTTATCTGGAAATCTCCTACAACCAAAAATCGCTTATCTACTTCCTTCACTTAATGAACAGCTTGAGGGACCTGCGTTCCCTTCGCTGCCTTCACTTTCGAGCGAACTGCAGTCTCTGTACAGCACTCGTTTTCCAGCACGGCGAATGAGTTGGAAGTCTTTATGACATCTGAAGACGTCCTCGTCAGAGTCTTCTTAAGAAATGACCATTGCGCTAAAACATCATTGATCACAGTTGTACAATGAAACATAAACGTGTTCATACTGGTGAGACCTTTTACAAGTGACCCCAGTGTTGAAAAAGTTTTTGCTATCTTGGAAATACGAATTAACACATGAAGGTGCATGCATATATCGTTCAAGAAATATGAGTCCTTTTATATATAGCTCAAGAGAACTAACAAATTTTTATGCACTAGATGATTTGTTAAATCATGCCATGTATAGTTCTGGTGGAAGCAATAAAAATCTAATTTCATCCCAAAATATAATGTTTTATTGCATCTCCAAATTATTTGTTTCTCTTAATGTTTCAATTAAACATTTTTTTGATAACTTGTTATTTTCAGGATTAAAAAGGGTTTTGTGATAACTTATCTTATATGTAAAAAATAGAATCTCGAAACCAGTTATATTTCCTAAGGTATCCCAGCTGGTTGGTGTCAGTAAGTGAGCAGGTGATTTACTTGAGTAATCTTTCAATTTTCGACAGTTCAACACCAACTACGGAGATTACGGACTCCTCAGACTAGGAAACCTGCTAAGAAAGTAGGATTTCTCAGTAGCTCCACCGCCGCACAAAAAATACGACACCTACTCGGTACAAGACCTCCTCATGGAGGCCACCACACTAAACTCCAACGACAGCACGGCTGTCGGAAGGCCTAGAGGTCAACACTAATCCCACCAGTTCCATAACTAGGACAGCTTGCCCTCTAGGACTGAAAACCACCATGAAGACCCCAGACCTCTTGTATCAGCTATTGATACAGATAATAGTTCCAAAGACCCTCCACGTACGGGCTCACCATAGACCAGATAGGACAGATAATGACGAAAAGATAAAAAGTATTAGAGTCAGTCAGATGCAGTCACAGTGAGAGGTTGTGTTAGCTGGAGCTCCGATTCTAATAACATTATTATTGCAATAATGGAGGGATTGGTGAGGGATTTGGTGAGTATGGTTGGAGCTCTGAGAGCAGAGATGGATTCCCTGCGGGAGGAGGTGCGACGGCTGGGACTTCGGGAGGAAACGAAGGAGGAGGCCAGTGTTGACGGGACCTCATTAAGAAGGACTGACGGGACCAGTATTAAGAAGTCCTCGTCTTGGCAAGTTGTGAAAGACAGGGGTCTTAAGAAGACCTTGGCAAAACCGACAACTAATAGCCTACACCTCAGGACTTTTAATGCATTTGACGTATTAGAGGACGAGTGCTGTGTTGAACCTGTTGTTCGACGAGGTGGCAAAGACAAAGTAACTAGGAGCATTAAAGCGCAGGTCCCTCAAACTGCTCGAAAGGAAAAGGGAGAATCGAAGCGAATTTTGGTTGTGGGAGATTCCCAGGTGAGGTATTTAGACAGAACGTTTTGTGCCAGAGATAGGGGGAACAGATTAAGGGTTTGCTACCCGGGAGCTGGAATTGGTGATATTGTTGGAAACATGAATGATATTATGACAGGAAATGGGAACAAACCCATTATTTATATTAGTGCAGGCGGTAATGATGTTGGACGAGTAAGGAGTGAGGAACTAATACAGAAATTCAGGACAGCCATTGAATTAGTTAGGAGCAAGGGAGGAATCCCGATCATATGTGGCATTCTTCCAAGAAAGGGAGTGGGAAATGAATGGATGTCAAGAGCACTTGGTGTCAATTGCCGGCTGGAAAGATATTGCAAATCAAATGCAATATCTTTCATAGACAACTGGGAACACTTCTATGGAAGAAATGAAATGTATGCTCGTGATGGGGTGCATCTATCGAGAGCTGGGGTTGTTGCTGTTGCGAACTTGTTGGAAGAAGTGGTTACAGGTGTTTGTTTGGATTTAAACTGTTAGTAGATAGAGGTATGGGAATTAATTTGGAGGAAGGAGATAATAAAAGTATTTGTTTGTGGGAGAAAGGAATTGGCAAAATGATCAGGGAAAGAGAAGGGCCTCAAAATAAAAATTCACTTAGGGTATATTACACTAACAGTAGAAGTCTAAGAAATAAAATTAACGAATTAAATGCTCTTGTCTGCACAGAAAAAATAGATATTATTGTACTTACCGAAACGTGGATGAATATAGAAAATAGAGAACTATTAGCTGAATATCAAATAAATGGATTTAAACTATTTCACACAGATAGATATATTAGACGAGGAGGGGGAGTAGCCATATATGTTAGGGACAATTGGAAATGTAGTCTCAAAGAGGGAATCAAAACTGAGCCACACTCAGAAACTATTTGGATAGAATTATACGAAAAAGCAAATAATATTATAATAGGAGTTATATATAGGCCACCAAATTTAGACAGAATGGAAGCAAAGCATCTATGGGATGAAATATCTAGGGCATCTAGATCTAACAGTATTTACGTCATGGGTGACTTTAATTTTAGTGGAATAAACTGGTTGAACAAAACAGGGAATAGTGAAGCAGAAGATTTTCTGGAATTAATTGACGATTGCTTTCTTACGCAACACATTAAGGAACCAACACGGGAAAATAATATTTTAGATTTAGTGTTAACTAACAGGGAAACACAAATTAATGACATCGAAATAGAGAGTGAGCTAGGGAACAGTGATCACAAAGAAATCAGATTTAGCATAGAATGGAATAGACCTGTAGGAGAAAATTCTGTTAAAGTGCCAGATTTTCGAAAAGCTGATTTTAATAGCCTAAGATATTCTTTGGGTCAAATTGATTGGAAAGTCTTGGGTATGGGGTGGGGGCCGGTCTTGGAGCGAGACATGAACCCAGCGATAGGTGACGTAAATGGGGATTTCGATGTGAATTCAATATATAACTTATTTAAGAATATTCTAAACAAAGCACAGGAACGTAGTATACCATACAAATTGAATAGATCGAATACTAATGACCCAAAGTGGATAACAAAGAATTTGAAGAACCTTATAGGTAAAAAGAGAGCTTGGTACAAAAGGATTAAAAATGGGGAGGTCACTTTAGAACAGGAATTCGTACAACTGGTTAGAAATGTTAAAAAAGAGATAAGGAAAGCAAAAAGAAACTATGAAGTTCGCATAGCAGGGCAAGCAAAGACAAATCCTAAAGGGGTTTTTCAGTTATATCGTACTAAGACTAGGGAAAGGATAGGTCCATTAAAAACTGAGACAGGTCAAATAACAGATAGTGATGAAGAGATGAGTAGTATTTTTAATAAATATTTTGTATCTGTATTTACTAAAGAGGAACTTAACAATATGCCTTCAGCCGAACAAGTCTATGTGGGTGGGGACGAGGACAGGTTGACGAGTTTAACAGTTACCAGGGAGGATGTTCTTAAACAAATAGTAAAACTCAAACCAAACAAATCCCCAGGGCCGGATGAAGTGTTTGCCAGGGTGCTTAAAGAATGCAAAGAGGAGCTTTGTGACCCACTGTCAACCAAATTTAATAAATCAATAGAGTCAGGCAGAGTGCCAGAGTTTTGGAAAGTTGCTAATGTGATACCAGTTTTTAAGAAAGGAGATAGATCACTTGCGTCTAACTATCGACCAATTAGCCTAACGTCTATTGTGGGAAAGTTACTGGAATCTATAATAGCAAATAAAATTCGTCTTCATCTTGAAAAACATAAATTAATAATTGAGTCGCAACATGGTTTTATAAATGGACCGTTCATGTTTAACAAATTTGTTATCTTTTTATTCTAGCATAGTTGAGGCAGTTGATAGTGGTAAGGATTGTGATGTTGTGTACCTTGACTTTAGCAAAGCTTTTGATACAGTGCCACATGAAAGACTGATTAAAAAGATAGAGGCTCATGGTATTGGGGGTGCTATATTAAACTGGATTAGGGCATGGCTATACCAAAGGAAACAGAGAGTTAGTATAAATGGAGTCAAGTCAGAGTGGGAAAATGTTGTAAGTGGAGTGCCTCAAGGCTCTGTCCTGGGACCTCTGTTGTTTATAATATATATAAATGATTTAGATTCAGGTTTGAGTAGCAACATTTGCAAATTTGCCGATGATACGAAAATCGGTAGGGAAATTAATTCGGAGGAGGACTCACTATCACTTCAAGTTGATCTAGATAGGGTTTTGAAATGGTCAAAGGATTGGCAGATGCAGTTTAATGCTGATAAATGTAAAGTTCTGAGGTTAGGTAATGATGATAGAGTTACAAGATACTGAGCTAGATGGTGTTGAGATTGCGAAGTCGGATTGCGAAAGGGATCTGGGAGTTATAATTAGTAAGAATTTAAAACAAAAGGATCAATGCATAAATGTTCGTAATAAGGCAAATCGGACACTTGGATTTATTAATCGCAGCGTTAGTAACAAGACACCTGGTGTGGTTCTCAAGCTATATCTTGCTCTAGTTAGGCCCCATTTAGATTTTGCAGTTCAGTTTTGGTCGCCATATTATAGAATGGATATAAATTCACTTGAACGTGTCCAGCGTAGGATGACTAAGTTAATTCCCCAAATTAGAAATCTTTCATATGAAGAAAGATTAACAAAGCTAAAGTTGCGTTTACTGGAAAGGCGAAGAGTTAGGGGTGACATGATAGAGGTTTACAAGTGGGTGAATGGACATAACAAAGGGGATATTAATAGGGTATTAAAAGTATCAACACAAGACAGAACACGAAACAATGGGTATAAATTGGATAAGTTTAGATTTAGGAAAGACTTGGGTAAATACTGGTTCAGTAACAGGGTTGTTGATTTGTGGAACCAATTGCCACGTAACATTGTGGAGGTGGGGTCCCTCCATTGTTTCAAGCACGGGTTGGACATGTATATGAGTGGGATTGGGTGGTTATAAATAGGAGCTGCCTCGTATGGGCCAATAGGCCTTCTGCAGTTGCCTTTGTTCTTATGTTCTTATGTATTTTTAATAAATATTTTATCTGTATTTACTAAAGAGGAACGTAACTCTGTGCCTTCGGCCGAATAAGTCTAAGTGAGAGAGAACGAGGAAGGGTTGACTAGTTTAACACTTAGGAGGGAGAGATGTTATTAAACAATAGTGAAACTCAAATCAAACAAATCCCCAGGGCCCGCCGAAGTGTTTACCAGGGTGCCCAAAGAATGCTAAGAGGAGCTTTGCGATCCCTTGTCTACCACATATAATAAATCATTAGAGTCAGGCAGAGTGCCAGAGTCGTGGATGGCTGCTAATGTGTACCAATTTTTAAGAAAGGAGATAGATAACTTGCATCAAACAATCTGCCAATTAGCCTAACGTCAATTTTGGAATAGTTACTTGAATCGATCTTCGTAAATACCATTCATTATCATCTTGAAAAACATAAATTAGTAAATGATTCAAATTTGCTATCATTTTATATCAGCATAGCTGTGTACCTTGACTTTAGCAAAGTTTTTGATAGAGTGCCACATGGAAGACTGGTTAAAAAGATAGAGGGTCATGGTATTGGGGTGTGCTATGTTAAGTTGGATGGCTGTACCAAAGGAAACAGAAAGTTAGTACAAATGGGATTAAGTCAGAGTGGGAAAATGTAAGTGTAGTGCCTTAACGCTCTGTCCTGGTACCTCTGTTATTCATAATATATATAAATGATTTAGATTCAGGTTTGAGCAGCAACATTTTCAAATTTGCTGATGATACTAAAACCTGGAGGGCAATAAACACGGAAAAAGCCTTACCATCACTTCAAGACGATCTTAGGGTTTAGAAATGGTCAAAAGCTTAGCAGATGCAGTTTAAATGTTGACAAATGTAAAGTTTTGAGGCTAGGAATTGATGAAAAAGTTATAAGATAAGAGTGAGATGGTGTTGAGATTGCGAAAGAGATTTGGGAGTTATACAACAAATACAAATATTTATTCAGATAAAGTCCATACATACAAGGTAAGATACAAAAGTTGATGGATTTATAGATAGAGCTAGCACATACAATTCCAGTAGATACTATAACGGAAAGCGTTTCGGGCAGGAAAAACACTAAGACTAAAACTTAATACTAATTAAGATTAAAGTATAAATTGTGTTGAGAAAAAATAAGAAAAAAATGAGCGGGGGGGGGGGGGGAAACATGGCAGAAAAAAAACAAAAATACAATTTGGTCAACAATCAGTATTGTTTAAACTAGAAGACATAGGTTGACACTTTGGGGGTGAGGTAGGTTACATTGAGTTAATTAGGTTGTACTTAGTTTTTATCTTAAACTGGTTGGGAGAGGTACAGTCTTTAACATAATTGGGAAGGTCATTCCCCATTCGAGGTCCCTTGATTTGTATAGCATTTCTAGTTTGACTAAGTCGTACTCTTGGAATATCAAATAGGTATTTGTTTCTGGTGTGGTGCTCATGGGATCTTTTAAGCTTTTAAGCTTTTAAGCTTTTAAGGTCAGGATTGACATTACAGTTCAGCGTTTTATATATATAAAATACACATGAGAGGATGTGCAGGGACTTAATATCTAACATATTAATTTGAGTAATGGTACCGAGTGATGTCTGGGGCCAGAGTTAGATATTGTCCTAATAGCTTATGATTATGATTAGTAAGAATTGAAAAACATAAGATCAATGCATGAATGTTCGTAATACGGCAAATAGGACACAGGACATTAGTAACAAGACACCTGGTGTTGTTCTTCAGTTATATCTTTCTCTGGTTAGGCCCCTTTTGATTATGCAGTTCAATTTTGCTTGCCGTACTATAGAATGGATATAAATTCACTTCAAGGTGTCTAGCGTAGGATGACAAAGTTAATTCCCCAAATTAGTTACCTGTCATATGAAGCTTAAATTGCATTACACACATAAATCACAATTAAGGCAGAGTCTGGGATCCTCTCGAACGTAGGTTCGAACCCTTATCAGGGTCCTTGTGGATTTGTTGACTTATATTGCATTCACTGGAAAGACGAAGAGTTAGGGTTGATATAAGAACATAAGAACAAAGGTAACTGCAGAAGGCCTATTGGCCCATACGAGGCAGCTCCTATTCTATAACCACCCAATCCCACTCATATACTTGTCCAACCCGTGCTTGAAACAATCGAGGGACCCCACCTCCACAATGTTACGCGGCAATTGGTTCCACAAATCAACAACCCTGTTACTGAACCAGTATTTACCCAAGTCTTTCCTAAATCTAAACTTATCCAATTTATATCCATTGTTTCGTGTTCTGTCCTGTGTTGATACTTTTAATACCCTATTAATATCCCCCCGGTTATGTCCATTCATCCACTTGTAAACCTCTATCATGTCACCCCTAACTCTTCGCCTTTCCAGTGAATGCAACTTAAGCTTTGTTAATCTTTCTTCATATGAAAGATTTCTAATTTGGGGAATTAACTTAGTCATCCTACGCTGGACACGTTCAAGTGAATTTATATCCATTCTATAATATGGCGACCAAAACTGAACTGCATAATCTAAATGGGGCCTAACTAGAGCAAGATATAGCTTGAGAACCACACCAGGTGTCTTGTTACTAACGCTGCGATTAATAAATCCAAGTGTCCGATTTGCCTTATTACGAACATTTATGCATTGATCCTTTTGTTTTAAATTCTTACTAATCATAACTCCCAGATCCCTTTCGCAATCCGACTTCGCAATCACAACACCATCTAGCTCGTATCTTGTAACTCTATCATCATTACCTAACCTCAGAACTTTACATTTATCAGCATTAAACTGCATCTGCCAATCCTTTGACCATTTCAAAACCCTATCTAGAGGATATGATGAAGGTTTACAAGTGGATGAATTGATATAACAAAGGAGATATTAATAGGGTATTATAAAGTATCAGCACAAGAAAAAACAAAAAACAGGAACCAATGTTTTGAGGTATATACATACACAGTGAGGTATAAACTGAGTATGTTTAGATTTTGGAAAGACTTGAGTAAATACTGGTGGGTAATAGGGTTGTTGATTTGTGCAACCAGTTACCGCGTAAGTTGGTGGAGGTCCCGCGATTGTTTGAAACGTGGGTTGGACATGTATATGAGTGGGATTGCGTTGTTATAAACAGCAGCTGACTCGTATGGGCCAATAGGCCTTCTGCAGTTACCTTTCTTCCTATGTTTTTATTTAGGTTATGCAGTTCAGTTTTGGCTATACTCCGTACTATAAAATGGATCTAAATTCAATAGAATGCGTCCAGCGAGGGTTGACAAATTAATCCCTCAAATTAGAAACCTGTCTTATGAAGAAAGATTGACCAAGCTTAAATTACATTCTCCAGAAAGTCAAAGAATTAACTGTGTTTGAGAAAAACATAAAAAGAAAGGTAAATTCAGAGGTCCTATTGGTCAATACGAGGCTGCTCGTATTTATAACCACCCAGTCCCAAGTTTAGTTCTAAGTTTAGATTTAGGAAAGACTTGG
>NC_091152.1:53363276-53411331 GCF_040958095.1 Procambarus clarkii | reverse complement strand
ACTCATGGTGCCTTCGGGAGGTGGAGATGTTTGAGATATATATCTCGAACTATCTACTTCTTTTGTAAGGTCTGATGGCGTAGTGGGTTAAAGCATACTAGTTATGCCAGCTACAGGAAGGTAGTTGTGCTTTCTGGGTTCGAGTCCCACTGGTGGGTGTTGTCCAAAGATTGTTAATCTTCACTTGTGGTTTATGCAAGTATAGGCTTATAAGCTGGACACGAGTTCTCTCACATTGACAGTAGCTTGATGAAAAATGCAGACTGACCCCTCACTCATCTGGTGCCTTCGGGAGGTGGAGATGTTTGAGATATATATCTCGAACTATCTACTTCTTTTGTAAGGTCTGATGGCGTAGTGGGTTAAAGCATACTAGTTATGCCAGCTACTGGAAGGTAGTTGTGCTTTCTGGGTTCGAGTCCCACTGGTGGGTGTTGTCCAAAGATTGTTAATCTTCACTTGTGGTTTATGCAAGTATAGGCTTATAAGCTGGACACGAGTTCTCTCACATTGACAGTGGCTTGATGAAAAATGCAGACTGACCCCTCACTCATCTGGTGCCTTCGGGAGGTGGAGATGTTTGAGATATATATCTCGAACTATCTACTTCTTTTGTAAGGTCTGATGGCGTAGTGGGTTAAAGCATACTAGTTATGCCAGCTACTGGAAGGTAGTTGTGCTTTCTGGGTTCGAGTCCCACTGGTGGGTGTTGTCCAAAGATTGTTAATCTTCACTTGTGGTTTATGCAAGTATAGGCTTATAAGCTGGACACGAGTTCTCTCACATTGACAGTGGCTTGATGAAAAATGCAGACTGACCCCTCACTCATCTGGTGCCTTCGGGAGGTGGAGATGTTTGAGATATATATCTCGAACTATCTACTTCTTTTGTAAGGTCTGATGGCGTAGTGGGTTAAAGCATACTAGTTATGCCAGCTACTGGAAGGTAGTTGTGCTTTCTGGGTTCGAGTCCCACTGGTGGGTGTTGTCCAAAGATTGTTAATCTTCACTTGTGGTTTATGCAAGTATAGGCTTATAAGCTGGACACGAGTTCTCTCACATTGACAGTGGCTTGATGAAAAATGCAGACTGACCCCTCACTCATCTGGTGCCTTCGGGAGGTGGAGATGTTTGAGATATATATCTCGAACTATCTACTTCTTTTGTAAGGTCTGATGGCGTAGTGGGTTAAAGCATACTAGTTATGCCAGCTACTGGAAGGTAGTTGTGCTTTCTGGGTTCGAGTCCCACTGGTGGGTGTTGTCCAAAGATTGTTAATCTTCACTTGTGGTTTATGCAAGTATAGGCTTATAAGCTGGACACGAGTTCTCTCACATTGACAGTGGCTTGATGAAAAATGCAGACTGACCCCTCACTCATCTGGTGCCTTCGGGAGGTGGAGATGTTTGAGATATATATCTCGAACTATCTACTTCTTTTGTAAGGTCTGATGGCGTAGTGGGTTAAAGCATACTAGTTATGCCAGCTACTGGAAGGTAGTTGTGCTTTCTGGGTTCGAGTCCCACTGGTGGGTGTTGTCCAAAGATTGTTAATCTTCACTTGTGGTTTATGCAAGTATAGGCTTATAAGCTGGACACGAGTTCTCTCACATTGACAGTGGCTTGATGAAAAATGCAGACTGACCCCTCACTCATCTGGTGCCTTCGGGAGGTGGAGATGTTTGAGATATATATCTCGAACTATCTACTTCTTTTGTAAGGTCTGATGGCGTAGTGGGTTAAAGCATACTAGTTATGCCAGCTACTGGAAGGTAGTTGTGCTTTCTGGGTTCGAGTCCCACTGGTGGGTGTTGTCCAAAGATTGTTAATCTTCACTTGTGGTTTATGCAAGTATAGGCTTATATATATATATATATATATATATATATATATATATATATATATATATATATATATATATATATATATATATATATATATATATATATATATATATATATATATATATATATATATATATATATATATATATATATATATATATATATATATATATATATATATATATATATATATATATATATATATATATATATATATATATATATATATATATATATATATATATATATATATATATATATATATATATATATATATATATATATATATATATATATATATATATATATATATATATATATATATATATATATATATATATATATATATATATATATATATATATATATATATATATATATATATATATATATATATATATATATATATATATATATATATATATATATATATATATATATATATATATATATATATATATATATATATATATATATATATATATATATATATATATATATATATATATATATATATATATATATATATATATATCATCATCACTTACTCGGCACCCTTACTCAACTTTCTGAATACGTTAGATATTAAGTCACTGCACATCCTCTCATGCGTACTCTATATATTTAAAACTCTGAACTGCAATGCCAATCCTGACCTTAGAAGCTTCCTAGAAGGTTGTAACAGAATTCATGGGCATCACACCAGAAATAAATACCTATTTGATATTCCAAGAGTGCGACTTAACCAAACTAAAAATGCTGATTTGATTTGATTTGTACAATTGCTGATTTCTGCCATGTTCCCTCTTTTTTATTTTTATTCCTTTTTTCAACATAATTTATACCTAATCCCAATTACTATTAATTTTTAGTCTAAGTGTTTTTTCCCCACACCTTGCCCGAAACGCTATATGCATATTAGTGACTTTAGATATTGTATGTACTAGCTCTATCTATAAATCAAACATTATGTTTGTAAATCAACCATGTATGTACTTTTCCTGAATAAAAATGTATTTATTTATTTATTTATTTATTTATTATATAGACAGTATAACAAGTATAGTATAACTTGTTATACTATACGTATATCGTATAGTATAACTTGTTATAGTATAACTTGTTATACTATACAAGGTATAAAAGTAGAGACTTCGAACCGGATGCTCCACAGGGAGGTGTCCTCAGTCCTACATTATTTAATATCTATTTTGAATTTGAATTTAATATTTTTTTATTATTTTTTGTTGAGTCTTAATAAACACGCTGTTAAACTATGTAGCAAATTAGCAAATCCAACGTCCACATCATTAGCTATGCTGATGTGGATACACACCATTGGGTATGCTAACACGCAGAACACTCTTAACTCTGTATTAGATTCATGTCTGGACCTAGGTTTAGTCATCTCAGCAGAGAAGACAAAGATACTAAATCGGCGTCCACCCAGGCAGGGAGGAGCTGTTCGCAAGATGCAACTGTATGATGGCTCCCAGCTTGACTATGTAAACAGTTTCAAATACCTTGGCCTTGAGGTGCCACTGTATGATCCTGTTGTATTCAGACTGTCGTCAGAATAAAGAGAGGCTCGGAGCTCTCAAGGCTGTTACAGATTATCACTCAGGCTATGGTGCCAATGTCAGAATTGTCAAAATTATGTACCTTGCATACATTAGATCTTTAATGGCTTATGCTGCACCTCTGGCAGCTGGTTGGCTTGATGCCTGAAAGAAAGCTTGGAGGGCTTGAAAAACTGCAGAACGTAGCCTTGAGGATAATCCTTGGGTGCCCTCGTACCACAAAGATACTTAACGTGAGAAAGGAACTTAATATTTCGAGCGTTAATTGTTCATCGTGTTACTGATTTTAACTGTCATATTAGTATAAAAATGTTTAGGATAGCTCATCCTAACCCTTGCACAGAAGCCCTCCAAAATTTCTTAATTGAAGGTCAACATTGTTCCAAATGAATAACTAAAACTAGAACTGAACTCAGAATGTTTCAGATTTATAATCTGTACCAAGAGAGACAACAATGGCACTTTCCTGCACCCTGGGAGATTACATCTTTTCACATTTTAATCCCTCTCTTTCCACCCAAGACGCAAATTAGAAATCAGCCCAAGCTTAGTCTTGAGGCAAAGCTCAACGTCTTAAGCCATATTGATGCCTTGTCCACAGAGCATTCTCTCTCTCAAATCATATACACTGATGGTTCCCTACACCGCCCTTCGGATGCAGCTGGAAGTGCAGTTGTCCCAACAATGGGCGATGGCTTATATTTTGAGTAGGGAGTCCGTATAAACAACTGGGCCTCTACCCTTCAGATAGAACTATTTGCCTTGCTTCTTGCACTGTTGTTGTTGTTAAAGATTCGCTACTTGGAACAGTTCCAAATAGCACGGGCTATGGTGAGCCCGTAGTTCTTGCACTGAAATGTGTGCAAGTCTCCAAACTTGATACATTAATTATAAGTGACTCTTTATCATCCTTAATTGCTCTCAACTCTATAAGACATAACTGTAACATGCTCGTGTCTGAAGCTAGACACAAATACAACAAAATTAATAATGATGGTAATTAACAGTCTATTTCATGTGGACTCTATCTCATGTTGGCCTCCGAATGCATGATAGAGCTGATGAGTTAGCAAAGAATCTGCCTCTAAAGGAGAAATTGAGTATAATCTTTGTCAATAAGCAGTCTGAGAGCAATATTACACCAAGAACTTAAAAAAAAAATTGTACATCTGAGGCAAAGTGAAATCGACACCAGTAATTCCAACTATCATCATACTATCATGCAAGAGGAGCCACACATCTATATGGTTCATCCAATAAAATCAGCAGACTTCTAGATGTTACTACTGCTCGGCTTAGACTCGGTTACAAGTATCTCTGGGAATTATCATTATCTGCTGATGTAGACCTGACCAAATGAAAACTGTGTCAACAAAATTATTCGCCCTCTCTCCGTCACTATGTGATGGAGTGCGAAAAGATACGTGAATTTAGAGACAATTCTGTAACATATGTTCCAAAGATGTTCAAATATATCAAGATTGTAACTTGCTAAGCTAAATGAATTGCGGGATTCAGACCCTGAGCCCATTATCTGCCTCTGTAACATTTTCCACTACCGCCCACAAGATGGGTATGTGGTGCATAATAATAGAACTAAACTAAAAAACTTCCTGGATTCTCTCTTAAATTTGGCAATTGTTGAACCAGATAATTTCTTCTTCAAATGCTTTCAAGCTCAACAAGCCACAGTGTAGGACTGAGAACAGGCAATGCTTTTTGACCCACAGGATTATAAACCCATGGAACAGCCTACCCGCCAAAGCTGCAAATGTTAAGACTGTATTTTAAAGCTGAACTTTAAAATACAGCTGGGCAAAATTATCAGGATGAATCGTGGGACCTTTAGCAAGCCGCCGGCTTCCTGTCGTCGTCGAGGCCACTAGAGTGTTAGCGGCCCTCAGGTAAATTTTGGTATATTTATTGTATAAAGATATGGACACTGCCTTTAGGCACGAAAGGCGGTGGAGTTTCTGATCGGGAAGGAAGAGACAATTACGCACCGCGTTCCACAAGGCGCGGTGCGGCCAGTCTGGGTGGCATAAATAGAGTGGGAGGTGAGGTCTCGCCCTCACTCCATTCCCGCCACGGTCCGCGACCCACGAAGCGCCCGCTCTCCTCCCCCTTTCTGCTGGCTGCCAGCTTTCCCTGTTTTGACTACGTCAGTCGTTGTTGATTTTGATTTATTGTTGCCGCCGAAGGCGGCTAGTTTATTGTGCACCCCATACTCATCCTGTGAGCGGTAGCGCAAAAGCATTACAGAGGGCACAAAAGGTCTTTATCAGACCTCATCTTAGATTATTACATAAACAATTTCTTCAATCCTTCACACCTTATAGATACAATGTCAGCTAGTTACAGAGAAAGTGCTATTACAAGAGCTACATATTTACAGTAAGTCATCATACATTAATGGTAGGTCTTATCGCTAATACATAATAGTTTGACCAATGGGGATATTACAGAGTCATAGGGGAGCTTCTGTTTATTATTAGTCCTCACAATACACTACTTGTTTCTGAATCTCATATGTCGTTCATCTACTGGAAGCAAAATGTGGGTACAGTGCAAGGATTTCAGGTAATTTATCCATGGTAATAAGATAGGTTGCCATATCATACAGAGTGAGCTTAGATTTATCTCTAAAAGGCTCAATTTTACAACAATCCAAGATATAGTGTTCGAGTGTGTGTCCCTGCCTATGTCCACACACTTTACACTTTACTTCATCTAGATCCCTATACAAGCCGAACTGCCAGAGATACTTGTAGCCAAGTCTTATACGAGCTGTGACAACATCTGTTAGTCTACTGACTTTGTTACTTGCCCCATACACATGTTTTACTTCACACATTTCATTGTGATGAACAATGGACCTACTAGTTCCAGTTTGCACTGTTCTACTTTCTTCAAATCCATCTAGGAGTTCTCGTCTAATGACACTTTTAAGGGACCTATTTGATAACTCAAGATTCCATTCAATACTGTCTTTATTTACTGCAGCCTTAGCAAGGGCGTCAACTTTGTCATGTTCCTGCATGCCAATGTGAGAATGAAGGAATCCACAACATTTTTATATTTACCCTCTTGCTAAGTATTCTTACATATCTACGTCTAGCATCCAAGACAAGCATGTTATTACTTGATTGCAAACTGTTTATTGCTCGTAGTGAGGATAGGGAGTCAGAAATAATTAAGCTGTCTACTTCAGTGTTGTCAATAATTTCGAGTGCTACCAGTATCGCTACCAACTCGGCTTGCATTGTGGACGCCCAGTTACTAATTCGGATATTTCTTTGAATTATTCTGCCATCGGGCTGATGAGCAATAACAGCACTTCCTGCCCTCCCTGTAGCTGTATTGAGTGATCCGTCAGTGTATATGGTCTGTGCAATGTTGTTTTCAGCTTGTATATTGTGAATGTATTCTATGGTGCTTAATTTAGCAGCAAGCTGAGCATGAGGGTTGCTTGTGATTAGTTTCTTGGTGGGGTATGCAGGGGTCAGGATGTCAAAAGGTACTATCTGCCAGGGTGGAAGGAAGTGCTGTACTCTTTCATCTGTATATACATCGTGCAGTCCCATCATTTTAATATGAGTGGCAGTTCTTTGAATCCATTTAGACTCGCTAGTTCCATTTCGTATGTGTTCTAACAGTGCAACTGACACAATGTTGTTTTTGTTATCACGCAGCAGCTTTAGTCCCATCATAAGATTAATTTCAAATATTCTATCTCGAATGCTAAGTATATTTAATTCTTTCCGCATGTTGAGAACTTTCGTAGTTATAGGACAGCCAAGTATAATTCTGAGTGCTTCATTTTGCATTTTTTCCAGTCTATCAATACTTTTGCCATTCTGCAGGACCAAAGCTGGTGCATGATAGTCTATCAGAGACCTTATATACGCTAAATACATCATTCTTGCTATTCTAATATTAACACCATATTTCGGGCTGTACCCCACTACAGTTCTGAGAGCCTTGAGTCTGTCTCTACATTGTTGATGTAACTTATTGACTGCAGTTGAGGTACAAGGGACAGAGACTCCAAGGTATTTGAAAGAAGAGACATAGTCTATTGGTATGTTGTCTATCTTAAGTTTTCGTGGTCCACTTTTGCGGTTGCCAATTTGTCTGTTAAATACCTTAGTTTTAGCAGCGTTGATTACAAGACCAAGGCTCTCACAAGCTGTATGTGTACAATTTAAGACTGTTTGCATTTCGCAGTGGGTTTTAGTATGCACAAGGATGTCATCTGCAGAGCTGATAGTGATGTTTGCCGGACTAGTTGGGATTGATTTTAGTAAAGCATTAATTATAACATTAAACAAGGTAGGACTAAGTACTCCTCCTTGTGGGGTGCCTAGTTGCATTACTTTAGTTTCACTCTTGTAGCCTTGGAACAGTGCAGAAGACTTCCGGTTGGTAAGATAGCCTCGTATCCATTGTAATAAATGTCCCCCTATATCCATTCTCGCTAATTCATACATAATCACTTCCCTATTAGCAATATCAAAGGCATTTTTTAAATCGTAAGTCGTTGTTCCTCACGTCTTTCCTCCCATTTCACTGGGGATTGGGGGGGGGGGGGGTGCAGCGCCGGTCCCCAAGTGTTCCGCTGTCCGCAGCTACTACTTTGACTTTACAGCCATTCTAGTAGTAAGCTCTACTTTAAGTCAGGAAATTCTTTCTCCTTATTCCTTGGCGGCACGGCCTCTGGCCTGGGGTCATTTTCTCCAAATTCATATCAGGCTTTCCCAGTCTCTATGTAATTATCTGATGCCTGATTATTTTACATTTTCCAGCTAGGGTTTACCATTATATTATGTTGTTCACTTATGGTGTCCTGACTGTTATACTTAGAATTAGATTTGTTACATTCGCCTCACTGCTAATTCTAGACAATAGGACATTAGGTTTCTGCAGAGTTTGTTACTAGGCTATAAGATTACGTTATTTTACTACGGGTGTACAATTTAAGTTGTTTCGTGTACTTTGAGTTAGCCACGGCTATGTTATACATTTGTTAAGACCTACTTAGAAGCCTGTTTTACTTCTGCAGAATTATTTATCCTGTACTTCTACGTAATAAATTACGCCCCCATACTGTTGGTGTCTTCCTTCCCCTGATCAGAAATTATCCTTTAGATTGAATTGCCATTACAATTTCTGTTACATTGGCTTACGCCTATCACACTCGCTATTATTATCACTTAACATGTATCCCTGCACATGCACACCATAGGCTGCAACTTGCAGTTGTAAACTCTAGCAACTGTAGTTGCAATTTACTAGCAGCTACAGTTGAAACTTACTAGCAACTGCAGCTGCAACTTACTAGCAACTGCAGCTGCAACTTACTAGCAACTGCAGCTGCAACTTACTAGCAACCGCGAAGTTGCAATAAATTCCAGCATCTTCAGTTGCAAATTACTAACAACTACAGTTGCAAATTTCTACGCAATTTGCAGTTGCACATATTTTATAAAAATTAATACAATTTATATCGCCTATGTCCATCCTCACGCCCAAAAAAGGCAGAAGGTTTGTAATGAAGCGACGAGTGCGCGGCAGTACACTTTTGAAAATTAAAATTCTGCAATATTCTATAACATAATATTTGTTAAATGTCCCACAGACATGAAAGCATGCAGAGAATTATGGAGTATATTTGTAATATCCTTGTATATAGTATAAGAGCGTGGTAATGGGAGGAGAGGAGCGTGGTAGTGGGAGGAGAGGAGCGTGGTAGTGGGAGGAGAGGAGCGTGGTAGTGGGAGGAGAGGAGCGTGGTAGTGGGAGATCAGTCAGGGTGACGCGTGCAGGCGACGCGGACGGAGTGTAGCCCGGACTCCCGCTGACCGCCCCAGGAACACCCGCACCATGCAGGCGTCCACCACACACCAGGAAGATGACCTCCAACAATACGGGTGAGGTGATGCTAGTTAATGTTTGCCCTGTCATTGTATCTGTGGGCGGGCCTGCACGCCCACGCACCATTATTAACATTCAAAAAGTTCCCCCCTAGATAATTTATAACTTTTCAGATTGTGTTTTGAAGGCTACTAAATCTGCGAAATCTGGCCCAACACCTGTGTTGTGGGTGTAGGGCATGTGTTTTTGATGTAAATCGCGGGTTGTGGGCGTAAAGCGCGGGTTGTGGGCGTGGAGCGGGGGTTGTGGGCGTGGAGCGGGGGTTGTGGGCGTGGAGCGCGGGTTGTGGGCGTGGAGCGCGGGTTGTGGGCGTAAAGCGCGGGTTGTGGGCGTGGAGCGCGGGTTGTGGGCGTGGAGCGCGGGTTGTGGGCGTAAAGCGCGGGTTGTGGGCGTGGAGCGCGGGTTGTGGGCGTGTAGTAGGCGTGGAGTGCGGGTTGTGGGCTTGGAGCGCGTGTAGTGGGCTTGGAGCGCGTGTAGTGGGCTTGAAGCGCGTGTAGTGGGCGTGGAGCGCGGGTTGTGGCGTGGAGCGCGGGTTCTGGGCATGGAGCGCGGGTTCTGGGCGTGGAGCGCGGGTTCTGGGCGTGGAGCGCGGGTTCTGGGCGTGGAGCGCGGGTTCTGGGCGTGGAGCGCGGGTTCTGGGCATGGAGCGCGGGTTCTGGGCGTGGAGCGCGGGTTCTGGGCGTGGAGCGCGGGTTCTGGGCGTGGAGCGCGGGTTCTGGGCGTGGAGCGCGGGTTCTGGGCGTGGAGCGCGGGTTCTGGGCGTGGAGCGCGGGTCGTGGGCGTGGAGCGCGTGTCGTGGGCGTGGAGCGCGTGTCGTGGGCGTGGAGCGCGTGTCGTGGGCGTGGAGCGCGTGTCGTGGGCGTGGAGCGCGTGTCGTGGGCGTGGAGCGCGTGTCGTGGGCGTGGAGCGCGTGTCGTGGGCGTGGAGCGCGTGTCGTGGGCGTGGAGCGCGTGTCGTGGGCGTGGAGCGCGTGTCGTGGGCGTGGAGCGCGTGTCGTGGGCGTGGAGCGCGTGTCGTGGGCGTGGAGCGCGTGTCGTGGGCGTGGAGCGCGTGTCGTGGGCGTGGAGCGCGTGTCGTGGGCGTGGAGCGCGTGTCGTGGGCGTGGAGCGCGTGTCGTGGGCGTGGAGCGCGTGTCGTGGGCGTGGAGCGCGTGTCGTGGGCGTGGAGCGCGTGTCGTGGGCGTGGAGCGCGTGTCGTGGGCGTGGAGCGCGTGTCGTGGGCGTGGAGCGCGTGTCGTGGGCGTGGAGCGCGTGTCGTGGGCGTGGAGCGCGGGTCGTGGGCGTGGAGCGCGGGTCGTGGAGCGCGGGTCGTGGGCGTGGAGCGCGGGTCGTGGGCGTGGAGCGCGGGTCGTGGGCGTGGAGCGCGGGTTGTGGACGTGGAGTGTGTGTAGTGGGCGTGGAGCGCATAGTGGGCGTGCAGATACTAGTGTAGCGAGCCCTAGGCAGGAGTGTCGTGCAACTTGCTGGTTACTCTCCTCTTCAGCACCTTAGTCAGTCGTTTCTTCTACCAGCCAGCCCCGGGTACGGCGAATCCCGTCACTGCCACTCCACAGGCAGACAGTAGAACACTTCACAGTCCTCTTCCGGCGGCTGCTCACTGCTTCTGTAAAGCAGACTGGTGTAGAGACCTTGGCTCCCCTGGGTAGACTGACTGTTCTTGTATCACAGCAGCCCTACGTCGACTCTGTGAATACAGACACGTCGTCAGTACACTGGGACACTAGGAAATAACACTTACTTCATCTGACATAGACGTGAACCCTTTCGCTCAATGTTGTTGTTGTTAAAGATTTAGCTTTTCAAGATGGAGTGTCCATGTAGCACGGGCTATGGTGAGCCCGTAATTGAGTTTGGTTATACATGACAACCTTTTTCCTGTGATATTTAGGTCTAAGTTTAAAATGGAGGAGAGGACTTCTCCTTTTTCCCTGCTTATTTGTCGCTTCTGTTTTATTGCACTGTATTTATTTCGCTCAATAGATGGCGCTGATTTTCTAGGCGCCACCTAACCAGAGGTCAGCCCCAGCTACCTCTCGAGCCGTCTAGGACAGGAATCTAGCGTCTCTTGCCGGTATATTCCTGTCGCCCCTAGATGGCGTCGTCCATGTTGTAGGGGGTTTTGGGAGTGGACTCACAGATGGCGTTGACGTCACTGCTCCATGCTCTGACGACAACCCGTTCTCGCAAATTTAATAAGTCAATATTGACTTATTAAATATGTGCATAGGTGACATACTTAACATAATAGATACCCTTAAAAAGATTCATAGAAAACACCGACCTTACCTAACCTACTTAGTATGTTAAGATAAGCATCTTATTGCTTCGTAATTACAATTATTACCTAACCTATAATAGGTATAGGTTAAGTAATAATTGTAATTACGAAGCAATAAGATGCTTATCTTAAGATACTAACAAGGTTAGGTTAGGTCGGTGTTTTCTATGAATCTTTTTAAGGGTATCTATTATGTTTAGTATATCACCTATGCACGTAGTTAATAAGTCAATATTGCCTTTACGAATTTGCGAGAACGGGTTGCTGACGATGAACTTGGGTTCGTAACAGGAGGGCAAAAAGAAACTATGAAGTTCGCACAGCAGGGAAAGCAAAGACGAATCCTAAAAGTTTTATCTGTTATATCGAACAAAGATTAAGGAAAGGATAGGTCCATTAAAAAACTGAGACAGGTCAGATAGCTGATAACGATGAAGAGATGAGCAGTATTTGTAATAAATATGCTCTCTAAGAATTTCCTGAAGAGGAACTTAACATTATGCCTTTTGCCGAACAAGTCTATGTGGGTGGGAAAGAGGATAGCTGACTAGTTTAGCAGTTACCAGGGAAGATGTTATTAAACAAATAGTGAAACTCAAGCCAAACAAATCGCCAGAGCCAGACGAAGTGTTTGCCAGGGTGTTAAAAAAAAAAAGAGAAGCTTTCCGAGCCGTTATAGGAACATAGAAGTGAAGGTAACTGCAGAAGGCTTAACTACAATGTTGATACTTTAAATACGCTATTAATATCCCCTTTATTATGCCCTTTCATCCACTTGTACACATCTATCATATCACTCCAAAAACTTCGCCTCTCTAGAGAATGTAATTTGAGCTTTGTCACCCTTTCTTCATATGACAGGATTCTAATTTGCGGGATTGACTTCGTCATCCTACTCTGGACGCGTTCTAGTGAATTTATATCCATTCTATAGTATGGCGACAAAAACTGAACTTCATAATTTAAATGCAGTTTAGATTTCTCTAACAAGAGAAAAATATAGCAGGAAAACAACACCATGTGTCTTATTACTAACGCTTCGATAAATAAATCCCAGTGACCTATTTGCCTTATTACGAACATTTATGCAATGATTTTTATTTTAAATTCTTACTAATCATAACTCCGAGATCCATTTCGCAATCCAACTTAGCAATCTCAACACCATCTAGCTCGAATCTTCTAACTCTATCATCCAGCCTGAATTACCTAGTCTTAAAACCTTACATTTGTCAGCATTAAAATGCATCTGCCAGTCTTTTGACCATCTCATAACTCTGTTTAGATCGTCTTGAAGTGATAGTGAATGTTTTTCGGTGTTTATTTCCCTCCCAATTTTTGTATCATCGGCAAATCTGCAAATATTGTTGCTCAAACCTGAGTCTAAATCATTTATATATATTATTTATAACAGAGCAGGACCTCTGAATAATAATAACATTATGCCTTCTTAATTATCATACACTCTTCATACAACACTTTCCCACTATGACTTAACCTCATTCATATGCTCTTATTCCTGTGTTCACGTCTAACTCCAGGACCGTCGTCTCCCCTCCAAGCCCAGGAGTTGCTAATCTATTTCACCGAAAAAAGTCTTAGGCTATTAAAACCAGCTTTTCGAAAACCTGGCACTTTAACAAAATACTACTCATCTTTTCGTCACTATCAGTTAACTGACCTGTCTTACTTTTTATCAGACCTATTCTTTACCTAATCTTTGTTCGATATAACTGAAAAACTCTAAGATTTGTCTTTGCTTGCCCTGCTATGCGAATTTAATAGTTTCTTTTTGTCCTACTTATCTCTTTTTTTAACATTTCTAACCAGTTGGACGAATTCTTCTTCTAAACTAACTTCCCCATTCCTAATCCTTTTGTACCAAGCTCTCTTTCTACCTATAAGGTTCATCAGATCTTCTGTTATTCATTATTAGATTTATTCAATTTGTATGGTATACTACGTTCCTGTGCTTTGCTTAGAATATATATAAATAAGTTTTAGTCTGAATTCACATCGAAGTCCCTTTTTTACATCACCCAGCGCTGGATGATGTAAAAAAGGGTCTCGCTCCAAAACCGGCACAGCCCTCATCGCCAGGACTTTTCAATTTATTTCTCCCAAAAATTTCTTAGGCCATTACAATCAGCTTTTCGAAAACCTGGCACTTTAACATAATTTTCTCCTATAAAGCTATTCCATTCTAGGCTAAGACTGATTTCTTTGTGATCACTGTTCCTTAGCTCAGTCCCTATTTCGATGTCATTAATTTGTGTTTTCCTGTTAGTTGAAACAGTCTAAAATATTAGTGCTACTCGTGGGTTCCTTAATGTGTTGTTTAAGGAAGTAATCGTCAATTTATTCCAGAAAATATTCTACTTCAATATTCCCTGTTCTTATAAGCAAGTTTATTCCGCTAAAATTAAAGTCACCCATGACACAAATACCGTTTGACCTAGATGCTCTAGATATCTCATCCCATAGATGCTTTGCTTCTATTCTGTCTAAGTTTGGTGGCATGTATATAACTATAACTCCTATTTAAGATTTTTAGTTTTTCATTTAATTCTAGCGAAATGGTTTCTGTGTGGCTCAGTGTTGGTTCGCTCTTTGAGACTACATTTCAAATTTTCCCTAACATATATGGCTACTCCTCGTCCAATGTATCCATCTGTGTGAAATAGTTTAAATTTGTTTATATGATATTCTGTTAAAAGTTCTCTGTTTTCAATATTCATCATTGTTTCGGTAAGTGCAATAATATATATTGTTTCCGTGTAGACAAGAGCAGTTAAATAGTTTATTTTGTTTCTTAGGTTCCTACTGTTCGTGTAATATATCTTAAGTGTATTGTTATTTGAGGCCCTTCTTCCCTGTTCATTTTGCCATTTTTTCCCCGCCGACACATACATATATTGCCTACTTCCTATTTCTATTGTCCTAGTGCCCTGGACAACTATTTATTCCCAACTACCTTTCTTGGAAGAATGCCACATATGATCAGGATTCTTCCTTTGCTCATATCTGATTCTACTGATGTTTTAAACCTCTGTATCAGTGCCTTACCCCAGACTCGTCTTACATCATTTCCACCTGCACTGATACAAATATTGGGTTTGTTCCCATTTCTAGCCATCATATTTTTCATGTTGTTTACTATATCACCAATTCCTGCCCTTGGATAGCAAACCCTTAACCTGTTATCCCTATCTCTGGCACAAAAAGCTTATCTGGAAATCTCCAACAACCAAAAATCGCTTATCTACTTCCTTCACTTAATGAACAGCTTGAGGGACCTGCGTTCCCTTCGCTGCCTTCACTTTCGAGCGAACTGCAGTCTCTGTACAGCACTCGTTTTCCAGCACGGCGAATGAGTTGGAAGTCTTTATGACATCTGAAGACGTCCTCGTCAGAGTCTTCTTAAGACCCATGTCCCCTACGATATTCCAAGAAGTAGAACCTCTACTGCTGCTCTCCTCCCGTGCTTCCTCTTGACGTTGTTTTATCTGCCTAAGCTCCCCCCGCAGGGACTCCAACTATCTCCCTCACTAGCACCAGTTTAATCACTACACCTTTAATTTTTAGTATCAAGACAATTGGAGCTCCAGCTAACACACTGTGACTGACTGCGTCTGACTAATTGGTTCCACAAATCAACAGCCCTATTACAGAACCAGTATATACCCAGAATGTTTAATATATAAATGATTTTAGATTCAGGTTTGAGCAGCAATATTTGCAAGTTTGCCTGTAATACAAAATTCAGGAGGGAAATAAACACGGAAAAAGACTCACTATCACTTCAAGACGATCTAAATAAGGTTTTGAAATGGTCATAAGCTAATCATAAGATTAGTAGATTCATAATATTAGCAGATCCAGCTTAATTAATGCATACAAATTTAAGGTTTTAAGGCAAGGTAATGATGATAGAGATACAATCCATTCTCCTGGACTATATGGGTCACGAACAACGGACGCTACGCGCTTGAGACCGTAGAACTATCAGCTCGGCTGTGAGCCGAGTTGATGGTACTACACCAAACTACACCACTCCCTCTATCTACCTTATCCATTGGGGCACCTTTCCACCTACTATTTTTTCCTACATATGCAACAGTCTCTTATTGGGTACTGAGTAACATGACAGTCCAAGAAAATGCAGTGTGCCCATCCTTCTCTTTCTTAATGCTTGTTGCTGTTCATAGAATTCCGTTAAACCTGTGAGACATGCCTTCCCTGAACCCATGCTAGTGGTATGTTACAAAGTCCTTTCCTCCAAATTTACTACTAATTTTTTTCTCGCTAGTCTTCATCACTTTGCATGGTATATAAGCTAAAACACCCTCCTCCTGCCTATCTCCCTTTTAGTATATTGGGAGTATGTTATCTGTTTTCTAACCCTCTGGTAGGTCTCCTATTTCCAGTGACTTGTTATACGCCGTAGACAGTGGCATGAATATCTTCTTATCTTGAGGGTTATCTTGAGATGATTTCGGGGCTTTTAGTGTCCCCGCGGCCCGGTCCTCGACCAGGCCTCCACCCCCAGGAAGCAGCCCGTGACAGCTGACTAACACCCAGGTACCTATTTTACTGCTAGGTAACAGGGGCATAGGGTGAAAGAAACTCTGCCCATTGTTTCTCGCCGGCGCCTGGGATCGAACCCAGGACCACAGGATCACATATCCAGTGTGCTGTCCGCTCAGCCGACCGGCTCCCCAAAAGCGATCGCGGAACGCCAGGCGAGTGTCTTACGACTGCGCCACGGGGACTGCCTGTAAAGTGCGTCTGCTCCCTCTTTTTGCATCTATGGTAAGATTCTATCAGATCGATCAGCCTAAGTAATGTTTAGATCGAGCAGATACCTCCTAACCTCATCTTTGGTATTTTTAATATCTTCCGAGTCTGCTTGGTTTATCGCCACCCCTCTTAGTTCAGGGACCTTTCCATGCTCTATTGTAAAGAATTCCTACAATCATCATTCTTGTTGAGTTCTTTACACACCTCCTTGTTATTTTCTGAGAACCCATTTTCTCACTTTTTCAGTTTCATCACTCTAACTCCCAGGTACCTATTTACTGTTAGGTGAACAGGAACATCAGGGTGAAAGAAACTCTGCTTATTTGTTTTTCTGCTCATCAAGAACCACCGTGACTACGAAACCTTGAAGGAAATTCTACCAGATTACCAACATTCTCTTAGGAAACCCATTCTCTTGTAACACCCGGACATCTCACCCTGAGATAGTGGGGAGACTGTAGGCCAGTCCGCCTACAGCCCTGCTGACTCCTGTAGCACTCAGCTGAGAGCGACGTGTGTACCCCATCAACTCACTGGTGTGACCAGACTTATTGTCTTCAATTCGATTGGCGCGTCCGCGTACCTCACCCCCACATCTCCAGGATCAGCTATTGATACAGGTAATGATTCCAAGAGCCTCCACTTACGGGCTCATCATAGCTAGTGCATCAAAAATGGAATTTTTTGCCAATCAGCTGAATCTAAAACAGCAACGATAAATTCTCACGTCCGCCCTCCTTTGGGGGTAACTTCTATTATATATAATTTATGATTTAACTGAACAGCAGTAATTTCTTACTACAAACTGTGTTAAAAATTTAATATATGATGTTGGAATTTATCCCACACAGGTTAAGTATATTAAGAAGGCTACAGCATTTAAGTATGTGAAAGGTAAGACTCAACAGCAACAAAGCCACGACTAAGGTTCGTGTTGGGTTTGTTTTGTGTCAGATGTTACTACTTTCGCTTCTAATGTGTGATTTGGTCATTATATCTTCAGCCACGTTATTATGACTCATCGTCTGACAGGCAGTTTTGTTGGATATAAATAGGAGCTGCCACGACTATGAGCTGCTTTCGTCAGTTTCCTTGATACATATATTCTTATTGATTTTAACAGCGAACAATGGATGAGAGGCGAGCTAACACTGAAACACTTTAACAAGTAGACTGGTTGGGTATATAGTTGAATGTAGATTTAAATGACGCATCTACAATGTTAACATGACCCAATTGGTGTGGACCAATTGGCTAACTGTGTTACTCTAATTCTGATGTTTTAGAAAACTTATGTTAAAAAGGTTAAATAAGTTAATATATAAACTGTTTTTTCAAAAAATTTATTGATTTATTGAAAATGATAAAGACAATTTATACAAATATAAATTACATGTGTAAATTGATAAAGTCAAACCTAAAGTCGGTACTAAATTTGGCAAACATTTCCATCTTCACTGCAGATGTTGTTCTTGTTTTTAAATCCTACAGTAATCTTATTGCCGTCGTTCTTAAAAGTCACTGATGCTCTTGTCTCCACGCAAGAATGGCCGCCTGGAGGTCCGGCAGGCGACTATAGGAGCCAGGGTCCAGAGGGCACCGCGTGAAGGGGTCAGAGGGAGACTCCAGCAGCAGCTGGACCAGCGTCGCCTCGTCTATAATCATCTTGGACGAATGTAGCAATACCGGTGCCTCCATCACCGCCTGCGTCACGTGAAAATTCTCTGGGAACTCCTCAAACGATTCCTGATTCTGGGAAATAATGGAAGGTGAAGCCAAAATCTGTGGACTGTTTGTTAAGAGAAGACAGTTTCTGTGTGTGGTTAAGGCGTAGAATCTGAGACAGCAATGTAAGTTCCTCTTTTACGGATATTATTTTATAAGCATAATCTAACTTTGAGGTGAGAAACTTTGAGTCAGTTTCACATTTTGTCGTCGAGCACACTGCAACTACAGAAGATGTTATAGTAACCAGGGAAACTGCAGCTGCTTGAGCCAGGCCAGGAACCCCATAGGCCGCCATGGTGGGTGGCATATCCACCAAAATCCAATATAAAAGTAAAATTTCATTTAACACTTGTAACAACTCTACAGAAAAACTTAACGAAAGTGCATCTTCATGATATCTTGCTTGCATAACCTCCGCTGTTTGCTTGAAGAGTTGTGCTAGATGGTTGAAAATGACTGCTTCTGGCCCAATCTTAAGTCTCTTTACCTGGTCCACGGCTGCAGCGGTAACAGAACCTAGGTGGCCGTATTTACCTAGTTTTTGTAACACTCTAGTGAGATAGAGGAAGAGGCTTTTGAATGATTTATTGGGTATGAGGTGATCTGGATCCATGTATATACAAGTGTTCACCAACCCTGCAGCTGCTTGCATACCAGAGGCAACATCGTCAAAGTACGACTGTGGCCACGTACCAATGATGCGGAGCATTTCCAGACGCAGGTACGGGTTGGGACACAACTCGGTGTCGGTAAACATTGTGAGTGTCCAGAACTTCAAGGTAGTAGTCTCCAATGAGCTACAAATGTTGACGCCAGTATTGTCATGTCTCCAGAAGTCTACTAGAGAAACAGAAACAATAAGTGTCCAGTTGGCAATTGACATCAAGTGCCCTGGACAACTATTTATTCCCAACTACCTTTCTTGGAAGAATGCCACATATGATTTAGCAACATTTGCAAATTTGCCGATGATACGAAAATCGGTAGGGAAATTAATTCGGAGGAGGACTCACTATCACTTCAAGTTGATCTAGATAGGGTTTTGAAATGGTCAAAGGATTGGCAGATGCAGTTTAATGCTGATAAATGTAAAGTTCTGAGGTTAGGTAATGATGATAGAGTTACAAGATACGAGCTAGATGGTGTTGAGATTGCGAAGTCGGATTGCGAAAGGGATCTGGGAGTTATGATTAGTAAGAATTTAAAACAAAAGGATCAATTCATAAATGTTCGTAATAAGGCAAATCGGACACTTGGATTTATTAATCGCAGCGTTAGTAACAAGACACCTGGTGTGGTTCTCAAGCTATATCTTGCTCTAGTTAGGCCCCATTTAGATTTTGCAGTTCAATTTTGGTCGCCATATTATAGAATGGATATAAATTCACTTGAACGTGTCCAGCGTAGGATGACTAAGTTAATTCCCCAAATTAGAAATCTTTCATATGAAGAAAGATTAACAAAGCTAAAGTTGCGTTTACTGGAAAGGCGAAGAGTTAGGGGTGACATGATAGAGGTTTACAAGTGGGTGAATGGACATAACAAAGGGGATATTAATAGGGTATTAAAAGTATCAACACAAGACAGAACACGAAACAATGGGTATAAATTGGATAAGTTTAGATTTAGGAAAGACTTGGGTAAATACTGGTTCAGTAACAGGGTTGTTGATTTGTGGAACCAATTGCCACGTAACATTGTGGAGGTGGGGTCCCTCGATTGTTTCAACCATGGGTTGGACATGTTTATGAGTGGGATTGGGTGGTTATAAATAGGAGCTGCCTCGTATGGGCCAATAGGCCTTCTGCAGTTACCTTTGTTTTTATGTTCTTATGTATTTTTAATAAATATTTAATCTGTATTTACTAAAGAGGAACGTAACTCTGTGCCTTCGGCCGAATAAGTCTAAGTGAGAGAGAACGAGGAAGGGTTGACTAGTTTAACACTTAGGAGGGAGAGATGTTATTAAACAATAGTGAAACTCAAATCAAACAAATCCCCAGGGCCCGCCGAAGTGTTTACCAGGGTGCCCAAAGAATGCTAAGAGGAGCTTTGCGATCCCTTGTCTACCACATATAATAAATCATTAGAGTCAGGCAGAGTGCCAGAGTCGTGAATGGCTGCTAATGTGTACCAATTTTTAAGAAAGGAGATAGATAACTTGCATCAAACAATCAGCCAATTAGCCTAACGTCAATTTTGGAATAGTTACTTGAATCGATCTTCGCAAATACCATTCATTATCATCTTGAAAAACATAAATTAGTAAATGATTCAAATTTGCTATCATTTTATATCAGCATAGCTGTGTACCTTGACTTTAGCAAAGTTTTTGATAGAGTGCCACATGGAAGACTGGTTAAAAAGATAGAGGGTCATGGTAATGGGGTGTGCTATGTTAAGTTGGATGGCTGTACCAAAAGAAACAGAAAGTTAGTACAAATGGGATTAAGTCAGAGTGGGGAAATGTAAGTGGAGTGCCTTAACGCTCTGTCCTGGTACCTCTGTTATTCATAATATATATAAATGATTTAGATTCAGGTTTGAGCAGCAACATTTTCAAATTTGCTGATGATACTAAAACCTGGAGGGCAATAAACACGGAAAAAGCCTTACAATCACTTCAAGACGATCTTAGGGTTTAGAAATGGTCAAAAGCTTAGCAGATGCAGTTTAAATGTTGACAAATGTAAGGTTTTGAGGCTAGGAAATGATGACAAAGTTATAAGATAAGAGTGAGATGGTGTTGAGATTGCGAAAGAGGTTTGGGAGTTATACAACAAATACAAATATTTATTCAGATAAAGTCCATACATACAAGGTAAGATACAAAAGTTGATGGATTTATAGATAGAGCTAGCACATACAATTCCAGTAGATACTATAACGGAAAGCGTTTCGGGCAGGAAAAACACTAAAACTTAATACTAATTAAGATTAAAGTATAAATTGTGTTGAGAAAAAATAAGAAAAAAATGTAAAAAGGGGGAGCGGGGGGGGGGGGAAACATGGCAGAAAAAAAACAAAAATACAATTTGGTCAACAATCAGTATTGTTTAAACTAGAAGACATAGGTTGACACTTTGGGGGTGAGGTAGGTTACATTGAGTTAATTAGGTTGTACTTAGTTTTTATCTTAAACTGGTTGGGAGAGGTACAGTCTTTAACATAATTGGGAAGGTCATTCCCCATTCGAGGTCCCTTGATTTGTATAGCATTTCTAGTTTGACTAAGTCGTACTCTTGGAATATCAAATAGGTATTTGTTTCTGGTGTGGTGCTCATGGGATCTGTTACAACCTTCTAGGAAGCGTTTAAGGTCAGGATTGACATTACAGTTCAGCGTTTTATATATATAAAATACACATGAGAGGATGTGCAGGGACTTAATACCTAACATATTAATTTGTGTAAGGGTACCGAGTGATGTCTGGGGCCAGAGTTAGATATTGTCCTAATAGCTTATGATTATGATTAGTAAGAATTGAAAAACATAAGATCATTGCATGAATGTTCGTAATACGGCAAATAGGACACAGGACATTAGTAACAAGACACCTGGTGTTGTTCTTCAGTTATATCTTTATCTGGTTAGGCCCCTTTTGATTATGCAGTTCAATTTTGCTTGCCGTACTATAGAATGGATATAAATTCACTTGAAGGTGTCTAGCGTAGGATGACAAAGTTAATTCCCCAAATTAGTTTCCTGTCATATGAAGCTTAAATTGCATTACACACATAAATCACAATTAAGGCAGCGTCTGGGATCCTCTCGAACGTAGGTTCGAACCCTTATCAGGGTCCTTGTGGATTTGTGGACTTATATTGCATTCACTGGAAAGGCGAAGAGTTAGGGTTGATATGATGGAGGTTTACAAGTGGATGAATTGATATAACAAAGGAGATATTAATAGGGTATTAAAAAGTATCAGCACAAGAAAGAACATGACCCAATGTTTTGAGGTATATATATACACAATGAGGTATAAACTGAGTATGTGTAGACTTTGGAAAGACTTGAGTAAATACTGGTGGGTAATAGGGTTATTGATTTGTGCAACCAGTTACCGCGTAAGTTGGTGGAGGTGGGGTCCCGCGATTGTTTGAAACGTGGGTTGGACATGTATATGAGTGGGATTGCGTTGTTATAAACAGCAGCTGACTCGTATGGGCCAATAGGCCTTCTGCAGTTACCTTTCTTCCTATGTTTTTATTTAGGTTATGCAGTTCAGTTTTGGCTGTACTCCGTACTAAAGAATGGATCTAAATTCAATAGAATGCGTCCAGCGAGGGTTGACAAATTAATCCCTCAAATTAGAAACCTGTCTTATGAAGAAAGATTGACCAAGCTTAAATTACATTCTCCAGAAAGCCAAAGAATTAACTGTGTTTGAGAAAAACATAAAAAGAAAGGTAAATTCAGAGGGCCTATTGGTCAATACGAGGCTGCTCGTATTTATAACCACCCAATCTAAGTTTAGATTTAGGAAAGACTTGGGTAAATACTGGTTCGGTAACAGGGTTGTTGATTTGTTGAAACCAATTACCACGTAACGTGATGGAGGTGGGGTCCCTCGATTGTTTAAAGCGCGGGTTGGACAAGTATATGAGTGGGATTGGGTGGTTATAAATTGGAGCTGCCTCGTATGGGCCAATAGGCCTTCTGCAGTTGCCTTTGTTCTTATGTTCTTAATCCGTCTCATATACATGTCCAACCCACGCTTGAAACAATCGAGGGACCCCACCTTCACGCGGTACTGGTTCCACAAATCAACAACCCTGCATTTACATAAGTCTTTCCTAAATCTAAACTTTTCCAATTTATACCTATTGTTTCGCGTTCTATCTTGTGTTGATACTTTTAATACTCCATTAATATCCCCTTTGTTATGCCCATTCATCCTCTTGTAAACCTCTATCATGTCACCCCCTAACTCTTTGCCTTTCCAGTGAATGCAATTTAAGCTGTGTTAATCTTTCTTCATAGGAAAGATTTCTAATTTGGGGAATTACCTTTTTCATCCTACGCTGGACACGTTCAAGTAAATTTATATCCATTCCATAGTACTGCGACCAAAACTGAACTGCATAATCTAAATGGGGCCTAACCATAGCCCCATTGGTTATAGCTATAGCTATATATCTATATGTAGCTATATATCTATATTTACCTATATATATAGCTAAGATATTGCTGAAGAACAACACCAGGTGTCTTGTTACTAATACTTCGATTAATAAATCCCAGTGTCCTATTTGCTTATTACGAACATTCATGCATTGATCCTTTGGTTTTAAATTCTTACTAATCATAACTGATTGAAGTGTACAGTAAAACAAGTTAATGAAGGGCCATAACAAAGGAGATATTAATATGGTATAAAAAGAATCAAACAAGTCAGGACCCGGAACAATAGGTATAAATGAATAAGTTTTGGTTTACAAAAAAACTGTGTTAATACTAATTCGGTAACATGGTTGTTGATTTGTGGAAGCAATTACCATGTAACGTAGTATAGGTGGGGGTCCCTTGATTGTCTCAATCGTGTGTTGGACACATATATGAGTGGGATTGGGTGGTTATAAATAGGAGAAGCATCGTATGGGCCAAAAGGCCCTCTGCAGTTACCTTTATTCATAAGAACATAAGAACATAAGAACAAAGGTAACTGCAGAAGGCCTATTGGCCCATACGAGGCAGCTCCTATTTATAACCACCCAATCCCACTCATATACTTGTCCAACCCGTGCTTGAAACAATCGAGGGACCCCACCTCCACCACGTTACGCGGCAATTGGTTCCACAAATCAACAACCCTGTTACTGAACCAGTATTTACCCAAGTCTTTCCTAAATCTAAACTTATCCAATTTATACCCATTGTTTCGTGTTCTGTCCTGTGTTGATACTTTTAATACCCTATTAATATCCCCCCGGTTATGTCCATTCATCCACTTGTAAACCTCTATCATGTCACCCCTAACTCTTCGCCTTTCCAGTGAATGCAACTTAAGCTTTGTTAATCTTTCTTCATATGAAAGATTTCTAATTTGGGGAATTAACTTAGTCATCCTACGCTGGACACGTTCAAGTGAATTTATATCCATTCTATAATATGGCGACCAAAACTGAACTGCATAATCTAAATGGGGCCTAACTAGAGCAAGATATAAGAACATAAGAACATAAGAACAAAGGTAACTGCAGAAGGCCTATTGGCCCATACGAGGCAGCTCCTATTCTATAACCACCCAATCCCACTCATATACTTGTCCAACCCGTGCTTGAAACAATCGAGGGACCCCACCTCCACAATGTTACGCGGCAATTGGTTCCACAAATCAACAACCCTGTTACTGAACCAGTATTTACCCAAGTCTTTCCTAAATCTAAACTTATCCAATTTATATCCATTGTTTCGTGTTCTGTCCTGTGTTGATACTTTTAATACCCTATTAATATCCCCCCGGTTATGTCCATTCATCCACTTGTAAACCTCTATCATGTCACCCCTAACTCTTCGCCTTTCCAGTGAATGCAACTTAAGCTTTGTTAATCTTTCTTCATATGAAAGATTTCTAATTTGGGGAATTAACTTAGTCATCCTACGCTGGACACGTTCAAGTGAATTTATATCCATTCTATAATATGGCGACCAAAACTGAACTGCATAATCTAAATGGGGCCTAACTAGAGCAAGATATAGCTTGAGAACCACACCAGGTGTCTTGTTACTAACGCTGCGATTAATAAATCCAAGTGTCCGATTTGCCTTATTACGAACATTTATGCATTGATCCTTTTGTTTTAAATTCTTACTAATCATAACTCCCAGATCCCTTTCGCAATCCGACTTCGCAATCACAACACCATCTAGCTCGTATCTTGTAACTCTATCATCATTACCTAACCTCAGAACTTTACATTTATCAGCATTAAACTGCATCTGCCAATCCTTTGACCATTTCAAAACCCTATCTAGATCAACTTGAAGTGATAGTGAGTCCTCCTCCGAATTAATTTCCCTACCGATTTTCGTATCATCGGCAAATTTGCAAATGTTGCTACTCAAACCTGAATCTAAATCATTTATATATATTATAAACAACAGAGGTCCCAGGACAGAGCCTTGAGGCACTCCACTTACAACATTTTCCCACTCTGACTTGATTCCATTTATACTAACTCTCTGTTTCCTTTGGTATAGCCATGCCCTAATCCAGCTTAATATAGCACCCCCAATACCATGAGACTCTATCTTTTTAATCAGTCTTTCATGTGGCACTGTATCAAAAGCTTTGCTAAAGTCAAGGTATACAACATCGCAATCCTTACCACTATCAACTGCCTCAACAATGCTAGAATAAAAAGATAACAAATTTGTTAAACATGAACGGCCATTTATAAACCCATGTTGCGACTCAATTATTAATTTATGTTTTTCAAGATGAAGACGAATTTTATTTGCTATTATAGATTCGAGTAACTTTCCCACAATAGACGTTAGGCTAATTGGTCGATAGTTAGACGCAAGTGATCTATCTCCTTTCTTAAAAACTGGTATCACATTAGCAACTTTCCAAAACTCTGGCACTCTGCCTGACTCTATTGATTTATTAAATATGGTTGACAGTGGGTCACAAAGCTCCTCTTTGCATTCTTTAAGCACCCTGGCAAACACTTCATCCGGCCCTGGGGATTTGTTTGGTTTGAGTTTTACTATTTGTTTAAGAACATCCTCCCTGGTAACTGCTAAACTCGTCAACCTGTCCTCGTCCCCACCCACATAGACTTGTTCGGCTGAAGGCATATTGTTAAGTTCCTCTTTAGTAAATACAGATACAAAATATTTATTAAAAATACTACTCATCTCTTCATCACTATCTGTTATTTGACCTGTCTCAGTTTTTAATGGACCTATCCTTTCCCTAGTCTTAGTACGATATAACTGAAAAAACCCTTTAGGATTTGTCTTTGCTTGCCCTGCTATGCAAACTTCATAGTTTCTTTTTGCTTTCCTTATCTCTTTTTTAACATTTCTAACCAGTTGTACGAATTCCTGTTCTAAAGTGACCTCCCCATTTTTAATCCTTTTGTACCAAGCTCTCTTTTTACCTATAAGGTTCTTCAAATTCTTTGTTATCCACTTTGGGTCATTAGTATTCGATCTATTCAATTTGTATGGTATACTACGTTCCTGTGCTTTGTTTAGAATATTCTTAAATAAGTTATATATTGAATCCACATCGAAATCCCCATTTAAGTCACCTATCGCTGGGTTCATGTCTCGCTCCAAGACCGGCCCACACCCCATACCCAAGACTTTCCAATCAATTTGACCCAAAAAATTTCTTAGGCTATTAAAATCAGCTTTTCGAAAATCTGGCACTTTAACAGAATTTTCTCCTACTGGTCTATTCCATTCTATGCTAAATCTGATTTCTTTGTGATCACTGCTCCCTAGCTCACTCCCTATTTCGATGTCATTAATTTGCGTTTCCCTGTTAGTTAACACTAAATCTAAAATATTATTTTCCCGTGTTGGTTCCTTAATGTGTTGCGTAAGAAAGCAATCGTCAATTAATTCTAGAAAATCTTCTGCTTCACTATTCCCTGTTTTGTTCAACCAGTTTATTCCGCTAGAATTAAAGTCACCCATGACATAAATACTGTTAGATCTAGATGCTCTAGATATTTCATCCCATAGATGCTTTGCTTCCATTCTGTCTAAATTTGGTGGCCTATATATTACTCCTATTATAATATTATTAGCTTTTTCGTTTAATTCAATCCAAATAGTTTCTGTGTGTGGCTCTGTTTTGATTCCCTCTTTGAGACTACATTTCAAATTGTCCCTAACATATATGGCTACTCCACCTCCTCGTCTAATATATCTATCTGTGTGAAATAGTTTAAATCCATATATTTGATATTCAGCTAATAGTTCTCTATTTTCTACATTCATCCACGTTTCGGTAAGTGCAATAATATCTATTTTTTCTGTGCAGACAAGAGCATTTAATTCGTTAATTTTATTTCTTAGACTTCTACTGTTAGTGTAATATACCCTAAGTGAATTGTTATTTTGCGGACCTTCTCTTTCCCTGATCGTTTTGCCAATTCCTTTCGCCCACAAACACATACTTTTATTACCTCCTTCCTCCAAATCAATTCCCATACCTCTATCTACTAACAGTTTAAACCCAAACAAACACCTCTAACCACTTCTTCTAACGAGTTCGCAACAGCAACAACCCCAGCTCTCGATAGATGCACCCCATCACGAGCATACATTTCATTTCTTCCATAGAAGTGTTCCCAGTTGTCTATGAAAGATATTGCATTTGATTTGCAATATCTTTCCAGCCGGCAATTGACACCAAGTGCCCTCGATATCCATTCATTTCCCACTCCCTTTCTTGGAAGAATGCCACATATGATCGGGATTCCTCCCTTGCTCCTAACTAACTCTATGGCTGTTTTATACCTCTGAATCAGTTCCTCACTCCTAACTCGACCAACATCATTTCCTCCCACGCTAATGCAAATAATGGGATTGTTCCCATTACCAGCCATAATATCATTCATGTTGTTTATAATATCACCAATGCCAGCTCCGGGATAGCAAACCCTTAACCTGTTCCCCCTATCTCTAGCACAAAACGTTCTATCCAAATACCTTATCTGGGAATCTCCCACAACTAATGTTTGCTTAGGTACTTCCTTTACTTTCTGAGGGGCCTGCGCTTCCTTTCTCTTCGTTGCTTTCCCTTTTGCGCGATCCACAGTCTCTCCACAGCACTCGTCCTCCAAAACGTCAAATGAATTAGAGGTTGCTATGGCGTTTGAAGGCGGCTTTATCAAAGTCTTCTTAAGGCCCCTGTCTTTAACAACTCTCCAAGACGAGGTCCCTTTACTGCTGGTCTCCTCCTTCGTTACTTCTATAGCTTGAGAACCACACCAGGTGTCTTGTTACTAACGCTGCGATTAATAAATCCAAGCGTCCGATTTGCCTTATTACGAACATTTATGCATTGATCCTTTTGTTTTAAATTCCCACTAATCATAACTCCCAGATCCCTTTCGCAATCCGACTTCGCAATCACAACACCATCTAGCTCGTATCTTGTAACTCTATGTTCATTACCTAACCTCAGAACTTTACATTTATCAGCATTAAACTGCATCTGCCAATCCTTTGACCATTTCAAAACCCTATCTAGATCAACTTGAAGTGATAGTGAGTCCTCCTCCGAATTAATTTCCCTACCGATTTTCGTATCATCGGCAAATTTGCAAATGTTGCTACTCAAACCTGAATCTAAATCATTTATATATATTATAAACAACAGAGGTCCCAGGACAGAGCCTTGAGGCACTCCACTTACAACATTTTCCCACTCTGACTTGATTCCATTTATACTAACTCTCTGTTTCCTTTGGTATAGCCATGCCCTAATCCAGCTTAATATATCACCCCCAATACCATGAGACTCTATCTTTTTAATCAGTCTTTCATGTGGCACTGTATCAAAAGCTTTGCTAAAGTCAAGGTATACAACATCGCAATTCTTACCACTATCAACTGCCTCAACAATGCTAGAATAAAAAGATAACAAATTTGTTAAACATGAACGGCCATTTATAAAACCATGTTGCGACTCAATTATTAATTTATGTTTTTCAAGATGAAGACGAATTTTATTTGCTATTATAGATTCGAGTAACTTTCCCACAATAGACGTTAGGCTAATTGGTCGATAGTTAGACGCAAGTGATCTATCTCCTTTCTTAAAAACTGGTATCACATTAGCAACTTTCCAAAACTCTGGCACTCTGCCTGACTCTATTGATTTATTAAATATGGTTGACAGTGGGTCACAAAGCTCCTCTTTGCATTCTTTAAGCACCCTGGCAAACACTTCATCCGGCCCTGGGGATTTGTTTGGTTTGAGTTTTACTATTTGTTTAAGAACATCCTCCCTGGTAACTGCTAAACTCGTCAACCTGTCCTCGTCCCCACCCACATAGACTTGTTCGGCTGAAGGCATATTGTTAAGTTCCTCTTTAGTAAATACAGATACAAAATATTTATTAAAAATACTACTCATCTCTTCATCACTATCTGTTATTTGACCTGTCTCAGTTTTTAATGGACCTATCCTTTCCCTAGTCTTAGTACGATATAACTGAAAAAACCCTTTAGGATTTGTCTTTGCTTGCCCTGCTATGCGAACTTCATAGTTTCTTTTTGCTTTCCTTATCTCTTTTTTAACATTTCTAACCAGTTGTACGAATTCCTGTTCTAAAGTGACCTCCCCATTTTTAATCCTTTTGTACCAAGCTCTCTTTTTACCTATAAGGTTCTTCAAATTCTTTGTTATCCACTTTGGGTCATTAGTATTCGATCTATTCAATTTGTATGGTATACTACGTTCCTGTGCTTTGTTTAGAATATTCTTAAATAAGTTATATATTGAATCCTTATATATTGAATATTCTTATGCTCCTTTGTCTAATAGTTAAAGAATGTCATATCTGTGGAACATATGCAGAGGCGTCATTATTATACTACTTGTTGGAATGTGAAACAACTGAAGCCCTGCGCATGAAACTCAACATTCAATTAACATTATCAGTTACATTAGATGCAAAATCCACAGCAATCCTTTTCTGACTTTAATGGTCAGAAAAGTAGTTGAAGAATGAGACACACTAGTGAACACTGAATTTACATCCACCACCAAAAAATTATTATTAAAACAATACTAGAAGCAGTGTGCTAAAAAAAGAAGTGAAAAAGAAATGGGGGTAAAGAAGGAAACTTCCACTTCCATTTAATGCTTTGACTGAAATATCACAGTAACAAGGTTTTCGAGAAAAACACGAACTCACTATATCCCGTGCTATACGGGCATTTAGTTTTCAATAGCTAAATCTAAACAACAACAGCTCCAGCTCAGCATCTCATCCCGGTCTCCCCTACTTACAGTGACCAAACATCTTACATGTGACCTACATCCCCCTCACCTGTTTTATATAATAGAAAGCCAAGAACATAAATACCAGAGAGCCAACAACATAAATACCAGAGAGCCAAGAACATAAATACCAGAGAGCTAACAACATAAGCACCAGAGAGCTAACATCATAATTACCAGGGAGCTGAAACTGCCATCTCTTTATTTACAGTGTTCCTTTGATTGGGAAAAGCTTCAGTAAACATAGAAATATGAATAACTACACGATGGTAGTATATACTTCTAAAAAGCCTTTCGAGTGCCCAGAGTGTCGAAAAAGATTCAGTAATCACAGGAAAATGGATAAACACATGATGGTGTGTACAGGTGAGAAACCTGACGAATGCCCAAAGTATGGAAAAAGAAAAAGATCATAGGAAAATGAATAAACACATGATAGTGTATACTCGTTAGAAACCATGTGTGTCCAGAGTGTCGGAAAAGATTTAGTAAAAAGAGAAAAACACATGATGCTTTGTACGGGTGAGAAATCTCATGAGTGTCCAGAATGTGGTTTTTGAACTACCATGAAGACTCCAGAAGATTCAGAGAAAAAGTATCTCTGAAGATTCACAGAATGGTACATACAGGTGAAAAACCTAACGAATGTCCCGAGTGTGGAAAACGTTTTTATAAATTGGGAAATATGGACAGACACTGCTGCATTCCGGTGAGAAATCGTTAAGGAATGACCATTGCACTAAAAAAGATCATTGATCACAGTGGTACAATGAAACATAAACGTGTTTATACTGGTGAGACCTTTTACAAGTGTCCCCAGTGTGGAAAAAGTTTTTGCTATCTTGGAAATATGAATTAACACATGAAGGTGCATGCATATATCGTATTAGAAATATGAGTCCTTTTATATATAGCACAAGAGAACTAACGAATTTTTATGCACTAGATGATTTGTTAAATCATGCCATGTATAGTCCTGGTGAAAGCAATAAAAATCTAATTTCATCCCAAAATATATTGTTTCATTCCATCTCCAAATTATTTGTTTCTCTTAATGTTTCAATTAAACATTTTTTGATAACTTGTTATTTTCAGGATTAAAAAGGGTTTTGTGATAACTTATCTTATATGTAAAAAAATAGAATCTTGAAACCAGTTATATTTCCTAAGGTATCCCAGCTGGTTGGTATCAGTAGGTGAGCAGCTGATTTACTTGAGTAATCTCTCAATTTTCGACAGTTCAACACCAACTACGGAGATTACGGACTCCTCAGACTAGGAAACCTACTAAGAAAGTAGGATTTCTTAGTAGCTCCACCGCCGCACAACAAATACGACACCTACTCGGTACAAGACCTCCTCATGGAGGCCACCACACCAAACTCCAACGACAGCACGGCTGTCGGAAGACCTAGAGGTCAACACTAATCCCACCAGTTCCAAAACTAGGACTGAAAACCACCATGAAGACCCCAGACCTCTTGTATCAGCTATTGAAACAGATAATAGTTCCAAAGACCCTCCACGTACGGGCTCACCATAGCCCAGATAGGACAGATAATGACGAAAAGATAAATAGTATTTTTAATAAATATTTTATCTGTATTTACTAAAGAGGAACGTAACTCTATGCCTTCGGCCGAATAAGTCTAAGTGAGAGAGAACGCGGAATGGTTGACTAGTTTAACACTTAGGAGGGATGATGTTATTAAACAATAGTGAAACTCAAATCAAACAAATCCCCAGGGCCCGCCGAAGTGTTTACCAGGGTGCCCAAAGAATGCTATGAGGAGCTTTGCGATCCCTTGTCTACCACATATAATACATCATTAGAGTCAGGCAGAGTGCCAGAGTCGTGGATGGCTGCTAATGTGTACCAATTTTTAAGAAAGGAGATAGATAACTTGCATCAAACAATCAGCCAATTAGACTAACGTCATTTTTGGAATAGTTACTTGAATCGATTTTCGTAAATACCATTCATTTTCATCTTGAAAAACATAAATTAGTAAATAATTCAAATTTGCTATCATTTTATATCAGCATAGCTGTGTACCTTGACTTTAGCAAAGTTTTTGATAGAGTGCCACATGGAAGACTGGTTAAAAAGATAAAGGGTCATGGTATTGGGGGGTGCTATGTTAAGTTGGATGGCTGTACCAAAGGAAACAGAAAGTTAGTACAAATGGGATTAAGTCAGAGTGGGGAAATGTAAGTGGAGTGCCTTAACGCTCTGTCCTGGTACCTCTGTTATTCATAATATACATAAGAACATAAGAACAAAGGTAACTGCAGAAGGCCTTTTGGCCCATACGAGGCAGCTCCTATTCTATAACCACCCAATCCCACTCATATACTTGTCCAACCCGTGCTTGAAACAATCGAGGGACCCCACCTCCACAATGTTACGCGGCAATTGGTTCCACAAATCAACAACCCTGTTACTGAACCAGTATTTACCCAAGTCTTTCCTAAATCTAAACTTATCCAATTTATACCCATTGTTTCGTGTTCTGTCCTGTGTTGATACTTTTAATACCCTATTAATATCCCCCTTGTTATGTCCATTCACCCACTTGTAAACCTCTATCATGTCGCCCCTAACTCTTCGCCTTTCCAGTGAATGCAACTTAAGCTTTGTTAATCTTTCTTCATATGAAAGATTTCTAATTTGGGGAATTAACTTAGTCATCCTACGCTGGACACGTTCAAGTGAATTTATATCCATTCTATAATATGGCGACCAAAACTGAACTGCATAATCTAAATGGGGCCTAACTAGAGCAAGATATAGCTTGAGAACCACACCAGGTGTCTTGTTACTAACGCTGCGATTAATAAATCCAAGTGTCCGATTTGCCTTATTACGAACATTTATGCATTGATCCTTTTGTTTTAAATTCTTACTAATCATAACACCCAGATCCCTTTCGCAATCCGACTTCGCAATCACAACACCATCTAGCTCGTATCTTGTAACTCTATCATCATTACCTAACCTCAGAACTTTACATTTATCAGCATTAAACTGCATCTGCCAATCCTTTGACCATTTCAAAACCCTATCTAGATCAACTTGAAGTGATAGTGAGTCCTCCTCCGAATTAATTTCCCTACCGATTTTCGTATCATCGGCAAATTTGCAAATGTTGCTACTCAAACCTGAATCTAAATCATTTATATATATTATAAACAACAGAGGTCCCAGGACAGAGCCTTGAGGCACTCCACTTACAACATTTTCCCACTCTGACTTGATTCCATTTATACTAACTCTCTGTTTCCTTTGGTATAGCCATGCCCTAATCCAGCTTAATATAGCACCCCCAATACCATGAGACTCTATTTTTTTAATCAGTCTTTCATGTGGCACTGTATCAAAAGCTTTGCTAAAGTCAAGGTATACAACATCGCAATCCTTACCACTATCAACTGCCTCAACAATGCTAGAATAAAAAGATAACAAATTTGTTAAACATGAACGGCCATTTATAAAACCATGTTGCGACTCAATTATTAATTTATGTTTTTCAAGATGAAGACGAATTTTATTTGCTATTATAGATTCGAGTAACTTTCCCACAATAGACGTTAGGCTAATTGGTCGATAGTTAGACGCAAGTGATCTATCTCCTTTCTTAAAAACTGGTATCACATTAGCAACTTTCCAAAACTCTGGCACTCTGCCTGACTCTATTGATTTATTAAATATGGTTGACAGTGGGTCACAAAGCTCCTCTTTGCATTCTTTAAGCACCCTAGCAAACACTTCATCCGGCCCTGGGGATTTGTTTGGTTTGAGTTTTACTATTTGTTTAAGAACATCCTCCCTGGTAACTGCTAAACTCGTCAACCTGTCCTCGTCCCCACCCACATAGACTTGTTCGGCTGAAGGCATATTGTTAAGTTCCTCTTTAGTAAATACAGATACAAAATATTTATTAAAAATACTACAGGACCTGTATTAAAAATACTTGTAGTTAAGGACCTGGTGACTCTAGTGGGAGCCCTGAGGACAGAGTTGGACTTTCTGCGGGAGGAGGTGCGTCAGCTTAAAGAACAACGAGAAGTAACGAAGGAGGAGACCAGCAGTAAAGGGACCTCGTCTTGGAGAGTTGTGAAAGACAGGGGCCTTAAGAAGACTTTGATAAAGCCGCCTTCAAACGCCATAGCAACCTCTAATTCATTTGACGTTTTGGAGGACGAGTGCTGTGGAGAGACTGTGGATCGCGCAAAAGGGAAAGCAACGAAGAGAAAGGAAGCGCAGGCCCCTCAGAGGGTAAAGGAAGTACCTAAGCAAACATTAGTTGTGGGAGATTCCCAGATAAGGTATTTGGATAGAACGTTTTGTGCTAGAGATAGGGGGAACAGGTTAAGGGTTTGCTATCCTGGAGCTGGCATTGGTGATATTATAAACAACATGAATGATATTATGGCTGGTAATGGGAACAATCCCATTATTTGCATTAGCGTGGGAGGAAATGATGTTGGTCGAGTTAGGAGTGAGGAACTGATTCAGAGGTATAAAACAGCCATAGAGTTAGTTAGGAGCAAGGGAGGAATCCCGATCATATGTGGCATTCTTCCAAGAAAGGGAGTGGGAAATGAATGGATATCGAGGGCACTTGGTGTCAATTGCCGGCTGGAAAGATATTGCAAATCAAATGCAATATCTTTCATAGACAACTGGGAACACTTCTATGGAAGAAATGAAATGTATGCTCGTGATGGGGTGCATCTATCGAGAGCTGGGGTTGTTGCTGTTGCGAACTCGTTAGAAGAAGTGGTTAGAGGTGTTTGTTTGGGTTTAAACTGTTAGTAGATAGAGGTATGGGAATTGATTTGGAGGAAGGAGGTAATAAAAGTATGTGTTTGTGGGAGAAAGGAATTGGCAAAACGACCAGGGAAAGAGAAGGTCCGCAAAATAACAATTCACTTAGGGTATATTACACTAACAGTAGAAGTCTAAGAAATAAAATTAACGAATTAAATGCTCTTGTCTGCACAGAAAAAATAGATATTATTGCACTTACCGAAACGTGGATGAATGTAGAAAATAGAGAACTATTAGCTGAATATCAAATATATGGATTTAAACTATTTCACACAGATAGATATATTAGACGAGGAGGTGGAGTAGCCATATATGTTAGGGACAATTTGAAATGTAGTCTCAAAGAGGGAATCAAAACAGAGCCACACACAGAAACTATTTGGATTGAATTAAACGAAAAAGCTAATAATATTATAATAGGAGTAATATATAGGCCACCAAATTTAGACAGAATGGAAGCAAAGCATCTATGGGATGAAATATCTAGAGCATCTAGATCTAACAGTATTTATGTCATGGGTGACTTTAATTTTAGCGGAATAAACTGGTTGAACAAAACAGGGAATAGTGAAGCAGAAGATTTTCTAGAATTAATTGACGATTGCTTTCTTACGCAACACATTAAGGAACCAACACGGGAAAATAATATTTTAGATTTAGTGTTAACTAACAGGGAAACGCAAATTAATGACATCGAAATAGGGAGTGAGCTAGGGAGCAGTGATCACAAAGAAATCAGATTTAGCATAGAATGGAATAGACCAGTAGGAGAAAATTCTGTTAAAGTGCCAGATTTTCGTAAAGCTGATTTTAATAGCCTAAGAAATTTTTTGGGTCAAATTGATTGGAAAGTCTTGGGTATGGGGTGTGGGCCGGTCTTGGAGCGAGACATGAACCCAGCGATAGGTGGCTTAAATGGGGATTTCGATGTGGATTCAATATATAACTTATTTAAGAATATTCTAAACAAAGCACAGGAACGTAGTATACCATACAAATTGAATAGATCGAATACTAATGACCCAAAGTGGATAACAAAGAATTTGAAGAACCTTATAGGTAAAAAGAGAGCTTGGTACAAAAGGATTAAAAATGGGGAGGTCACTTTAGAACAGGAATTCGTACAACTGGTTAGAAATGTTAAAAAAGAGATAAGGAAAGCAAAAAGAAACTATGAAGTTTGCATAGCAGGGCAAGCAAAGACAAATCCTAAAGGGTTTTTTCAGTTATATCGTACTAAGACTAGGGAAAGGATAGGTCCATTAAAAACTGAGACAGGTCAAATAACAGATAGTGATGAAGAGATGAGTAGTATTTTTAATAAATATTTTGTATCTGTATTTACTAAAGAGGAACTTAACAATATGCCTTCAGCCGAACAAGTCTATGTGGGTGGGGACGAGGACAGGTTGACGAGTTTAACAGTTACCAGGGAGGATGTTCTTAAACAAATAGTAAAACTCAAACCAAACAAATCCCCAGGGCCGGATGAAGTGTTTGCCAGGGTGCTTAAAGAATGCAAAGAGGAGCTTTGTGACCCACTGTCAACCATATTTAATAAATCATTAGAGTCAGGCAGAGTGCCAGAGTTTTGGAAAGTTGCTAATGTGATACCAGTTTTTAAGAAAGGAGATAGATCACTTGCGTCTAACTATCGACCAATTAGCCTAACGTCTATTGTGGGAAAGTTACTCGAATCTATAATAGCAAATAAAATTCGTCTTCATCTTGAAAAACATAAATTAATAATTGAGTCGCAACATGGTTTTATAAATGGCCGTTCATGTTTAACAAATTTGTTATCTTTTTATTCTAGCATTGTTGAGGCAGTTGATAGTGGTAAGGATTGCGATGTTGTATACCTTGACTTTAGCAAAGCTTTTGATACAGTGCCACATGAAAGACTGATTAAAAAGATAGAGTCTCATGGTATTGGGGGTGTTATATTAAGCTGGATTAGGGCATGGCTATACCAAAGGAAACAGAGAGTTAGTATAAATGGAATCAAGTCAGAGTGGGAAAATGTTGTAAGTGGAGTGCCTCAAGGCTCTGTCCTGGGACCTCTGTTGTTTATAATATATATAAATGATTTAGATTCAGGTTTGAGTAGCAACATTTGCAAATTTGCCGATGATACGAAAATCGGTAGGGAAATTAATTCGGAGGAGGACTCACTATCACTTCAAGTTGATCTAGATAGGGTTTTGAAATGGTCAAAGGATTGGCAGATGCAGTTTAATGCTGATAAATGTAAAGTTCTGAGGTTAGGTAATGATGATAGAGTTACAAGATACGAGCTAGATGGTGTTGTGATTGCGAAGTCGGATTGCGAAAGGGATCTGGGAGTTATGATTAGTAAGAATTTAAAACAAAAGGATCAATGCATAAATGTTCGTAATAAGGCAAATCGGACACTTGGATTTATTAATCGCAGCGTTAGTAACAAGACACCTGGTGTGGTTCTCAAGCTATATCTTGCTCTAGTTAGGCCCCATTTAGATTATGCAGTTCAGTTTTGGTCGCCATATTATAGAATGGATATAAATTCACTTGAACGTGTCCAGCGTAGGATGACTAAGTTAATTCCCCAAATTAGAAATCTTTCATATGAAGAAAGATTAACAAAGCTTAAGTTGCATTCACTGGAAAGGCGAAGAGTTAGGGGTGACATGATAGAGGTTTACAAGTGGATGAATGGACATAACCGGGGGGATATTAATAGGGTATTAAAAGTATCAACACAGGACAGAACACGAAACAATGGGTATAAATTGGATAAGTTTAGATTTAGGAAAGACTTGGGTAAATACTGGTTCAGTAACAGGGTTGTTGATTTGTGGAACCAATTGCCGCGTAACATTGTGGAGGTGGGGTCCCTCGATTGTTTCAAGCACGGGTTGGACAAGTATATGAGTGGGATTGGGTGGTTATAGAATAGGAGCTGCCTCGTATGGGCCAATAGGCCTTCTGCAGTTACCTTTGTTCTTATGTTCTTATGTTCTTATGTACTACTCATCTCTTCATCACTATCTGTTATTTGACCTGTCTCAGTTTTTAATGGACCTATCCTTTCCCTAGTCTTAGTACGATATAACTGAAAAAACCCTTTAGGATTTGTCTTTGCTTGCCCTGCTATGCGAACTTCATAGTTTCTTTTTGCTTTCCTTATCTCTTTTTTAACATTTCTAACCAGTTGTACGAATTCCTGTTCTAAAGTGACCTCCCCATTTTTAATCCTTTTGTACCAAGCTCTCTTTTTACCTATAAGGTTCTTCAAATTCTTTGTTATCCACTTTGGGTCATTAGTATACGATCTATTCAATTTGTATGGTATACTGCGTTCCTGTGCTTTGTTTAGAATATTCTTAAATAAGTTATATATTGAATCCACATCGAAATCCCCATTTAAGTCACCTATCGCTGGGTTCATGTCTCGCTCCAAGACCGGCCCACACCCCATACCCAAGCCTTTCCAATCAATTTGACCCAAAAAATTTCTTAGGCTATTAAAATCAGCTTTTCGAAAATCTGGCACTTTAACAGAATTTTCTCCTACTGGTCTATTCCATTCTATGCTAAATCTGATTTCTTTGTGATCACTGCTCCCTAGCTCACTCCCTATTTCGATGTCATTAATTTGCGTTTCCCTGTTAGTTAACACTAAATCTAAAATATTATTTTCCCGTGTTGGTTCCTTAATGTGTTGCGTAAGAAAGCAATCGTCAATTAATTCTAGAAAATCTTCTGCTTCACTATTCCCTGTTTTGTTCAACCAGTTTATTCCGCTAAAATTAAAGTCACCCATGATACTATATCTTGTGTTGATACTTTTAATACTCCATTAATATCCCCTTTGTTATGTCCATTCATCCACTTGTAAACCTCTATCATGTCACCCCCTAACTCTTTGCCTTTCCAGTGAATGCAATTTAAGCTGTGTTAATCTTTCTTCATAGGAAAGATTTCTAATTTGGGGAATTACCTTTTTCATCCTACGCTGGACACGTTCAAGTAAATTTATATCCATTCCATAGTACTGCGACCAAAACTGAACTGCATAATCTAAATGGGGCCTAACCATAGCCCCATTGGTTATAGCTATAGCTATGTATCTATATGTAGCTATATATCTATATTTACCTATATATATAGCTAAGATATTGCTGAAGAACAACACCAGGTGTCTTGTTACTAATACTTCGATTAATAAATCCCAGTGTCCTATTTGCTTATTACGAACATTCATGCATTGATCCTTTGGTTTTAAATTCTTACTAATCATAACTGATTGAAGTGTACAGTAAAACAAGTTAATGAAGGACCATAACAAAGGAGATATTAATATGGTATAAAAAGAATCACACAAGTCAGGACCCGGAACAATAGGTATAAATGAATAAGTTTTGGTTTACAAAAAAACTGTGTTAAAACTAGTTCGGTAACATGGTTGTTGATTTGTGGAAGCAATTACCATGTAACGTAGTGTAGGTGGGGGTCCCTTGATTGTCTCAATCGTGTGTTGGACACATATATGAGTGGGATTGGGTGGTTATAAATAGGAGAAGCATCGTATGGGCCAAAAGGCCCTCTGCAGTTACCTTTATTCTTATGCTCCTTTGTCTAATAGTTAAAGAATGTCATATCTGTGGAACATATGCAGAGGCGTCATTATTATACTACTTTTTGGAATGTGAAACAACTGAAGCCCTGCGCATGAAACTCAACATTCAATTAACATTATCAGTTAGATTAGATGCAAAATCCACAGCAATCCTTTTCTGACTTTAATGGTCAGAAAAGTAGTTGAAGAATGGGACACACTAGTGAACACTGAATTTACATCCACCACCAAAAAATTATTATTAAAACAAGACTAGAAGCAGTGTGCTAAAAAAAGAAGTGAAAAAGAAATGGGGGTAAAGAAGGAAACTTCCACTTCCATTTAATGCTTTGACTGAAATATCACAGTAACAAGGTTTTCGAGAAAAACACGAACTCACTATATCCCGTGCTATACGGGCATTTAGTTTTCAATAGCTAAATCTAAACAACAACAACAACAACAGCTCCAGCATCTCATCCCGGTCTCCCCTACTTAAAGTGACCAAACATCTTACATGTGACCTACATCCCCCTCACCTGTTTTATATAATAGAAAGCCAAGAACATAAATACCAGAGAGCCAACAACATAAATACCAGAGAGCTAACAACATAAGCACCAGAGAGCTAACATCATAATTACCAGGGAGCTGAAACTGCCATCTCTTTATTTACAGTGTTCCTTTGATTGGGAAAAGCTTCAGTAAACATAGAAATATGAATAACTACACGATGGTAGTATATACTTCTAAAAAGCCTTTCGAGTGCCCAGAGTGTCGAAAAAGATTCAGTAATCACAGGAAAATGGATAAACACATGATGGTGTGTACAGGTGAGAAACCTGACGAATGCCCAAAGTATGGAAAAAGAAAAAGATCATTGGAAAATGAATAAACACATGATAGTGTATACTCGTTAGAAACCATGTGTGTCCAGAGTGTCGGAAAAGATTTAGTAAAAAGAGAAAAACACATGATGCTTTGTACGGGTGAGAAATCTCATGAGTGTCCAGAATGTGGTTTCTGAACTACCATGAAGACTCCAGAAGATTCAGAGAAAAAGTATCTCTGAAGATTCACAGAATGGTACATACAGGTGAAAAACCTAACGAATGTCCCGAGTGTGGAAAACGTTTTTATAAATTGGGAAATATGGACAGACACTGCTGAATTCCGGTGAGAAATCGTTAAGGAATGACCATTGCACTAAAAAAGATCATTGATCACAGTGGTACAATGAAACATAAACGTGTTTATACTGGTGAGACCTTTTACAAGTGTCCCCAGTGTGGAAAAAGTTTTTGCTATCTTGGAAATACGAATTAACACATGAAGGTGCATGCATATATCGTATTAGAAATATGAGTCCTTTTATATATAGCACAAGAGAACTAACGAATTTTTATGCACTAGATGATTTGTTAAATCATGCCATGTATAGTCCTGGTGAAAGCAATAAAAATCTAATTTCATCCCAAAATATATTGTTTTATTCCATCTCCAAATTATTTGTTTCTCTTAATGTTTCAATTAAACATTTTTTGATAACTTGTTATTTTCAGGATTAAAAAGGGTTTTGTGATAACTTATCTTATATGTAAAAAAATAGAATCTTGAAACCAGTTATATTTCCTAAGGTATCCCAGCTGGTTGGTATCAGTAAGTGAGCAGCTGATTTACTTGAGTAATCTCTCAATTTTCGACAGTTCAACACCAACTACGGAGATTACGGACTCCTCAGACTAGGAAACCTACTAAGAAAGTAGGATTTCTTAGTAGCTCCACCGCCGCACAACAAATACGACACCTACTCGGTACAAGACCTCCTCATGGAGGCCACCACACCAAACTCCAACGACAGCACGGCTGTCGGAAGACCTAGAGGTCAACACTAATCCCACCAGTTCCAAAACTAGGACAGCTTGCCCTCTAGGACTGAAAACCACCATGAAGACCCCAGACCTCTTGTATCAGCTATTGATACAGATAATAGTTCCAAAGACCCTCCACGTACGGGCTCACCATAGCCCAGATAGGACAGATAATGACGAAAAGATAAATAGTATTTTTAATAAATATTTTATCTGTATTTACTAAAGAGGAACGTAACTCTATGCCTTCGGCCGAATAAGTCTAAGTGAGAGAGAACGCGGAATGAACATAAGAACATAAGAACATAAGAACAAAGGTAACTGCAGAAGGCCTATTGGCCCATACGAGGCAGCTCCTATTCTATAACCACCCAATCCCACTCATATACTTGTCCAACCCGTGCTTGAAACAATCGAGGGACCCCACCTCCACAATGTTACGCGGCAATTGGTTCCACAAATCAACAACCCTGTTACTGAATCAGTATTTACCCAAGTCTTTCCTAAATCTAAACTTATCCAATTTATATCCATTGTTTCGTGTTCAGTCCTGTGTTGATACTTTTAATACCCTATTAATATCCCCCCGGTTATGTCCATTCATCCACTTGTAAACCTCTATCATGTCACCCCTAACTCTTCGCCTTTCCAGTGAATGCAACTTAAGCTTTGTTAATCTTTCTTCATATGAAAGATTTCTAATTTGGGGAATTACTTAGTCATCCTACGCTGGACACGTTCAAGTGAATTTATATCCATTCTATAATATGGCGACCAAAACTGAACTGCATAATCTAAATGGGGCCTAACTAGAGCAAGATATAGCTTGAGAACCACACCAGGTGTCTTGTTACTAACGCTGCGATTAATAAATCCAAGTGTCCGATTTGCCTTATTACGAACATTTATGCATTGATCCTTTTGTTTTAAATTCTTACTAATCATAACTCCCAGATCCCTTTCGCAATTCGACTTCGCAATCACAACACCATCTAGCTCGTATCTTGTAACTCTATCATCATTACCTAACCTCAGAACTTTACATTTATCAGCATTAAACTGCATCTGCCAATCCTTTGACCATTTCAAAACCCTATCTAGATCAACTTGAAGTGATAGTGAGTCCTCCTCCGAATTAATTTCCCTACCGATTTTCGTATCATCGGCAAATTTGCAAATGTTGCTACTCAAACCTGAATCTAAATCATTTATATATATTATAAACAACAGAGGTCCCAGGACAGAGCCTTGAGGCACTCCACTTACAACATTTTCCCACTCTGACTTGATACCATTTATACTAACTCTCTGTTTCCTTTGGTATAGCCATGCCCTAATCCAGCTTAATATAGCACCCCCAATACCATGAGACTCTATTTTTTTAATCAGTCTTTCATGTGGCACTGTATCAAAAGCTTTCCTAAAGTCAAGGTATACAACATCGCAATCCTTACCACTATCAACTGCCTCAACAATGCTAGAATAAAAAGATAACAAATTTGTTAAACATGAACGGCCATTTATAAAACCATGTTGCGACTCAATTATTAATTTATGTTTTTCATAAATGGTTGACTAGTTTAACACTTAGGAGGGATGATGTTATTAAACAATAGTGAAACTCAAATCAAACAAATCCCCAGGGCCCGCCGAAGTGTTTACCAGGGTGCCCAAAGAATGCTAAGAGGAGCTTTGCGATCCCTTGTCTACCACATATAATAAATCATTAGAGTCAGGCAGAGTGCCAGAGTCGTGGATGGCTGCTAATGTGTACCAATTTTTAAGAAAGGAGATAGATAACTTGCATCAAACAATCAGCCAATTAGACTAACGTCATTTTTGGAATAGTTACTTGAATCGATTTTCGCAAATACCATTCATTATCATCTTGAAAAACATAAATTAGTAAATAATTCAAATTTGCTATCATTTTATATCAGCATAGCTGTGTACCTTGACTTTAGCAAAGTTTTTGATAGAGTGCCACATGGAAGACTGGTTAAAAAGATAGAGGGTCATGGTATTGGGGGGTGCTATGTTAAGTTGGATGGCTGTACCAAAGGAAACAGAAAGTTAGTACAAATGGGATTAAGTCAGAGTGGGGAAATGTAAGTGGAGTGCCTTAACGCTCTGTCCTGGTACCTCTGTTATTCATAATATATATAAATGATTTAGATTCAGGTTTGAGCAGCAACATTTTCAAATTTGCTGATGATACTAAAACCTGGAGGGCAATAAACACGGAAAAAAGCCTTACAATCACTTCAAGACGATCTTAGGGTTTAGAAATGGTCAAAAGCTTAGCAGATGCAGTTTAAATGTTGACAAATGTAAGGTTTTGAGGCTAGGAAATGATGAAAGAGTTATAAGATATGAGTGAGATGGTGTTGAGATTGCGAAAGAGGTTTGGGAGTTATACAACAAATACAAATATTTATTCAGATAAAGTCCATACATACAAGGTAAGATACAAAAGTTGATGGATTTATAGATAGAGCTAGCACATACAATTCCAATAGATACTATAACGAAAAGCGTTTCGGGCAGGAAAAACACTAAGACTAAAACTTAATACTAATTGAGATTAAAGTATAAATTGTGTTGAGAAAAAATAAGAAAAAAATGTAAAAAAGGGAGGGGGAGGGGGAAAACATGACAGAAAAAAAAACAAAAATACAATTTGGTCAACAATCAGTATTGTTTAAACAAGAAGACATGGGTTGACATTTTGGGGGTGAAGTAGGTTACAATGAGTTAATTAGTTTGTACTTAGTTTTAATCTTGAACTGGTTGGGAGAGGTACAGTCTTTAACATAATTGGGAAGGTCATTCCCCATTCGAGGTCCCTTGATTTGTAAAGCATTTCTAGTTTGACTAAGTCGTACTCTTGCAATATCAAATAGGTATTTGTTTCTGGTGTGGTGCTCATGGGATCTGTTACAACCTTCTAGGAAGCTTTTAAGGTCAGGATTGACATTACAGTTCAGCGTTTTATATATATAAAATACACATTAGAGGATGTGCAGGGACTTAATATCTAACATATTAATTTGAGTAATGGTACCGAGTGATGTCTGGGGCCAGAGTTAGATATTGTCTTAATAGCTTATGATTATGATTAGTAAGAATTTAAAAACATAAGATCAATGCATGAATGTTCGTAATTCGGCAAAAAGGACACAGGACGTTAGTAACAAGACACCTGGTGTTGTTCTTCAGTTATATCTTTATCTGGTTAGGCCCCTTTTGATTATGCAGTTCAATTTTGCTTGCCGTACTATAGAATGGATATAAATTCTCTTGAAGGTGTTTAGCGTAGGATGACAAAGTTAATTCCCCAAATTAGTTATCTGTCATATGAAGCTTAAATTGCATTACACACATAAATCACAATTAAGGCAGCGTCTGGGATCCTCTCGAACGTAGGTTCGAACCCTCATCAGGGTCCTTGTGGATTTGTTGACTTATATTGCATTCACTGTAAAGACGAAGAGTTAGGGTTGATATGATGGAGGTTTACAAGTGGATAAATTGATATAACAAAGGAGATATTAATAGGGTATTATAAAGTATCAGCACAAGAAAAAACAGGAACCAATGTTTTGAGGTATATACATACACAGTGAGGTATAAACTGAGTATGTTTAGATTTTGGAAAGACTTGAGTAAATACTGGTGGGTAATAGGGTTGTTGATTTGTGCAACCAGTTACCGCGTAAGTTGGTGGAGGTCCCGCGATTGTTTGAAACGTGGGTTGGACATGTATATGAGTGGGATTGCGTTGTTATAAACAGCAGCTGACTCGTATGGGCCAATAGACCTTCTGCAGTTACCTTTCTTCCTATGTTTTTATTTAGGTTATGCAGTTCAGTTTTGGCTATACTCCGTACTATAAAATGGATCTAAATTCAATAGAATGCGTCCAGCGAGGGTTGACAAATTAATCCCTCAAATTAGAAACCTGTCTTATGAAGAAAGATTGACCAAGCTTAAATTACATTCTCCAGAAAGTCAAAGAATTAACTGTGTTTGAGAAAAACATAAAAAGAAAGGTAAATTCAGAGGGCCTATTGGTCAATACGAGGCTGCTCGTATTTATAACCACCCAGTCCAAGTTTAGTTCTAAGTTTAGATTTAGGAAAGACTTGGGTAAATACTGGTTCGGTAACAGGGTTGTTGATTTGTTGAAACCAATTACCACGTAACGTGGTGGAGGTGGGGTCCCTCGATTGTTTCAAGCGCGGGTTGGACAAGTATATGAGTGGGATTGGGTGGTTATAAATTGGAGCTGCCTCGTATGGGCCAATAGGCCTTCTGCAGTTGCCTTTGTTCTTATGTTCTTAATCATATACATGTCCAACCTTAATCATATACATGTCTCATATACATGTCCAACCCACGCTTGAAACAATCGAGGGACCCCACCTTCACGCGGTACTGGTTCCACAAATCAACAACCCTGCATTTACCCAAGTCTTTCCTAAATCTAAACTTTTCCAATTTATACCTATTGTTTCGCGTTCTATCTTGTGTTGATACTTTTAATACTCCATTAATATCCCCTTTGTTATGTCCATTCATCCACTTGTAAACCTCTATCATGTCACCCCCTAACTCTTTGCCTTTCCAGTGAATGCAATTTAAGCTGTGTTAATCTTTCTTCATAGGAAAGATTTCTAATTTGGGGAATTACCTTTTTCATCCTACGCTGGACACGTTCAAGTAAATTTATATCCATTCCATAGTACTGCGACCAAAACTGAACTGCATAATCTAAATGGGGCCTAACCATAGCCCCATTGGTTATAGCTATAGCTATATATCTATATGTAGCTATATATCTATATTTACCTATATATATAGCTAAGATATTGCTGAAGAACAACACCAGGTGTCTTGTTACTAATACTTCGATTAATAAATCCCAGTGTCCTATTTGCTTATTACGAACATTCATGCATTGATCCTTTGGTTTTAAATTCTTACTAATCATAACTGATTGAAGTGTACAGTAAAACAAGTTAATGAAGGGCCATAACAAAGGAGATATTAATATGGTATAAAAAGAATCACACAAGTCAGGACCCGGAACAATAGGTATAAATGAATAAGTTTTGGTTTATGGTTGTTGATTTGTGGAAGCAATTACCATGTAACGTAGTGTAGGTGGGGGTCCCTTGATTGTCTCAATCGTGTGTTGGACACATATATGAGTGGGATTGGGTGGTTATAAATAGGAGAAGCATCGTATGGGCCAAAAGGCCCTCTGCAGTTACCTTTATTCTTATGCTCCTTTGTCTAATAGTTAAAGAATGTCATATCTGTGGAACATATGCAGAGGCGTCATTATTATACTACTTGTTGGAATGTGAAACAACTGAAGCCCTGCGCATGAAACTCAACATTCAATTAACATTATCAGTTAGATTAGATGCAAAATCCACAACAATCCTTTTCTGACTATAATGGTCAGAAAAGTAGTTGAAGAATAGGACACACTAGTGAACACTGAATTTACATCCACCACCAAAAAATTATTATTAAAACAAGACTAGAAGCAGTGTGCTAAAAAAGGAAGTGAAAAAGAAATGGGGGTAAAGAAGGAAACATCCACTTCCATTTAATGCTTTGACTGAAATATCACAGTAACAAGGTTTTCGAGAAAAACACGAACTCACTATATCCCGTGCTATACGGGCATTTAGTTTTCAATAGCTAAATCTAAACAACAACAACAACAGCTCAGCATCTCATCCCGGTCTCCCCTACTTACAGTGACCAAACATCTTACATGTGACCTACATCCCCCTCACCTGTTTTATATAATAGAAAGCCAAGAACATAAATACCAGAGAGCCAACAACATAAATACCAGAGAGCTAACAACATAAGCACCAGAAAGCTAACATCATAATTACCAGGGAGCTGAAACTGCCATCTCTTTATTTACAGTGTTCCTTTGATTGGGAAAAGCTTCAGTAAACATAGAAATATGAATAACTACACGATGGTAGTATATACTTCTAAAAAGCCTTTCGAGTGCCCAGAGTGTCGAAAAAGATTCAGTAATCACAGGAAAATGGATAAACACATGATGGTGTGTACAGGTGAGAAACCTGACGAATGCCCAAAGTATGGAAAAAGAAAAAGATCATAGGAAAATGAATAAACACATGATAGTGTATACTCGTTAGAAACCATGTGTGTCCAGAGTGTCGGAAAAGATTTAGTAAAAAGAGAAAAACACATGACGCTTTGTACGGGTGAGAAATCTCATGAGTGTCCAGAATGTGGTTTTTGAACCACCATGAAGACTCCAGAAGATTCAGAGAAAAAGTATCTCTGAAGATTCACAGAATGGTACATACAGGTGAAAAACCTAACGTTTTTATAAATTGGGAAATATGGACAGACACTGCTGCATCCCGGTGAGAAATCGTTAAGGAATGACCATTGCACTAAAAAGATCATTGATCACAGTGGTACAATGAAACATAAACGTGTTTATACTGGTGAGACCTTTTACAAGTGTCCCCAGTGTGGAAAAAGTTTTTGCTATCTTGGAAATACGAATTAACACATGAAGGTGCATGCATATATCGTATTAGA
>NC_091152.1:53335407-53362776 GCF_040958095.1 Procambarus clarkii | reverse complement strand
TTTTAAGACCAACAGTCTGACAAGACCAACAGTCTGACAAGACCAACAGTCAGACAAGACCAACAGGCTGACAAGACCAACAGTCAGACAAGACACACAGACTGTCAAGACCAACAGTCTGACAAGACCAACCCTCAGACAAGACCAACAGACTGACAAGATCAACAGTCAGACAAGACCAACAGACTGACCAGACCAACAGTCAGACAAGACCAACAGACTGACAAGACAAACAGTCTGACAAGACAAACAGACTGACAAGACCAACAGTCTGACAAGACCAACAGTCAGACAAGACCAACAGTCAGACAAGACCAACATACTGACAAGACCAACACTCTGACAAGACCAACAGTCAGACAAGACCAACAAACTGACAAGACCAACAGACTGACAAGACCAACAGTCTGACAAGACCAACAGTCACACAAGACCAACAGACTGACAAGACCAACAGACTGACAAGACCAACAAACTGACAAGACCAACAGTCACACAAGACCAACAGACTGACAAGACCAACAGACTGACAAGACCAACAAACTGACAAGACCAACAGTCATACAAGACCAACAGTCTGACACGACTAACAGTCTGACAAGACTAACAGACTGACAAGACCAACAGACTGACAAGACCAACAGTCAGACAAGACCAACAGTTTGACAAGACCAACAGTCTGACAAGACCAACAGACTGACAAGACCAACAGACAGACAAGACCAACAGTCAGACAAGACCAACAAACTGACAAGACCAACAGTCAGACAAGACCAACAGTCAGACAAGACAAACAGTCAGACAAGACCAACAGTTTGACAAGACCAACAGTCTGACACGACCAACAAACTGACAAGACCAACAGACAGACAAGACCAACAGTCAGACAAGACCAACAAACTGACAAGACCAACAGTCAGACAAGACCAACAAACTGATAAGACCAACAGACTGATAAGACCAACAGTCTGACAAGACCAACAGTCTGACAAGACCAACAGACTGACAAGACCAACAGACTGACAAGACCAACAAACTGACAAGACCAACAGTCAGACAAGACCAACAGTCAGACAAGACCAACAGACTGACAAGACCAACAGTCAGACAAGACCAACAGTCAGACCAGACACACAGACTGACAAGACCAACAGTGACAAGACCAACATTCAGACAAGACCAACAGACTGACAAGATCAACAGTCAGACAAGACCAACAGGCTGACAAGACCAACAGTCTGACAAGACCAACAGTCGGACAAGACCAACAGACTGACAAGACCAACAGTCGGACAAGACCAACAGACTGACAAGACCAACAGTCGGACATGACCAACAGACTGACAAGACCAACAAACTGACAAGACCAACAGCCTGACAAGACCAACAGTCAGACAAGACCAACAGACTGACAAGACCAACAGTCAGACAAGACCAACATTCAGACAAGACGAACAAACTGACAAGACCAACAAACTGACACGACCAACAGTCTGACAAGACCAACAGTCAGACAAGACCAACAAACTGACAAGACCAACAGGCAGACAAGACCAACAATCTGACAAGACCAACAGTCTTTTAAGACCAACAGTCTGACAAGACCAACAGTCTGACAAGACCAACAGTCAGACAAGACCAACAGACTGACAAGACCAACAGTCAGACACGACCAACAAACTGATAAGACCAATAGGCTGACAAGACCAACAGTCAGACAAGACCAACAGACTGCCAAGACCAACAGTCAGACAAGACCAACAGACTGACAAGACCAACAGTCAGACAAGACCAACAGTCAGACAAGACCAACAGACTGACAAGACCAACAGTCTGACAAGACCAACAGTCTGACAAGACCAACAGTCAGACAAGACCAACAGACTGACAAGACCAACAGTCAGACAAGACCAACAGTCAGACAAGACCAACAGACTGACAAGACCAACAGTCTGACAAGACCAACAGTCAAACAAGATCAACAGTCTGACAAGACCAACAGTCTGACAAGACCGACAGTCTGACAAGACCAACAGTCTGACAAGACCCACAGTCAGACAAGACCAACAAACTGTCAAGACCAACAGTCAGACAAGACCAACAGACTGACAAGACCAACAGACTGACAAGACCAACAAACTGACAAGACCAACAGTCAGACAAGACCAACAGTCAGACAAGACCAACAGACTGACAAGACCAACAGGCAGACAAGACCAACAATCTGACAAGACCAACAGTCTTTTAAGACCAACAGTCTGACAAGACCAACAGTCTGACAAGACCAACAGTCAGACAAGACCAACAGATTGACAAGACCAACAGTCAGACAAGACCAACAAACTGATAAGACCAACAGGCTGACAAGACCAACAGTCAGACAAGACCAACAGACTGACAAGACCAACAGTCAGACAAGACCAACAGACTGACAAGACCAACAGTCAGACAAGACCAACAGTCAGACAAGACCAACAGACTGACAAGACCAACAGTCTGACAACACCAACAGTCTGACAAGACCAACAGTCAGACAAGACCAACAGACTGACAAGACCAACAGTCAGACAAGACCAACAGTCAGACAAGACACACAGACTGACAAGACCAACAGTCTGACAAGACCAACAGTCAGACAAGACCAACAGACTGACAAGATCAACAGTCAGACAAGACCAACAGACTGACCAGACCAACAGTTAGACAAGACCAACAGACTGACAAAACCAACAGTCAGACAAGACCAACAGTCAGACAAGACCAACAGACTGACAAGACCAACAGTCAGACAAGACCAAAAGTCAGACAAGACACACAGACTGACAAGACCAACAGTCTGACAAGACCAACAGTCAGACAAGACCAACAGACTGACAAGATCAACAGTCAGACAAGACCAACAGACTGACCAGACCAACAGTTAGACAAGACCAACAGACTGACAAAACCAACAGTCAGACAAGACCAACAAACTGATAAGACCAACAGTCTGACAAGACCAACAGTCAGACAAGACCAACAGTCAGACAAGACCAACATACTGACAAGACCATTACTCTGACAAGACCAACAGTCAGACAAGACCAACAGACTGACAAGACCAACAGACTGACAAGACCAACAAACTGACAAGACCAACAGTCATACAAGACCAACAGTCTGACACGACCAACAGTCTGACAAGACTAACAGACTGACAAGACCAACAGACTGACAAGACCAACAGTCAGACAAGACCAACAGTCTGACAAGACCAACAGTCTGACAAGACCAACAGACTGACAAGACCAACAGACAGACAAGACCAACAGTCAGACAAGACCAACAAACTGACAAGACCAACAGTCAGACAAGACCAACAGTCAGACAAGACCAACAGTTTGACAAGACCAACAGTCTGACACGACGAACAAACTGACAAGACCAACAGTCAGACGAGACCAACAGTCAGACAAGACCAACAAACTGACAAGACCAACAGTCTGACAAGACCAACAGTCTGACAAGACCAACAGACTGACAAGACCAACAGACTGACAAGACCAACAAACTGACAAGACCAACAGTCAGACAAGACCAACAGTCAGACAAGACCAACAAACTGACAAGACCAACAAACTGACAAGACCAACAGTCTGACAAGACCAACAGTCAGACAAGACCAACAAACTGACAAGACCAACAGGCAGACAAGACCAACAAACTGACAAGACCAACAGTCTTTTAAGACCAACAGTCTGACAAGACCAACAGTCTGACAAGACCAACAGTCAGACAAGACCAACAGGCTGACAAGACCAACAGTCAGACAAGACACACAGACTGTCAAGACCAACAGTCTGACAAGACCAACCCTCAGACAAGACCAACAGACTGACAAGATCAACAGTCAGACAAGACCAACAGACTGACCAGACCAACAGTCAGACAAGACCAACAGACTGACAAGACCAACAGTCTGACAAGACAAACAGACTGACAAGACCAACAGTCTGACAAGACCAACAGTCAGACAAGACCAACAGTCAGACAAGACCAACATACTGACAAGACCAACACTCTGACAAGACCAACAGTCAGACAAGACCAACAAACTGACAAGACCAACAGACTGACAAGACCAACAGTCTGACAAGACCAACAGTCACACAAGACCAACAGACTGACAAGAACAACAGACTGACAAGACCAACAAACTGACAAGACCAACAGTCACACAAGACCAACAGACTGACAAGACCAACAGACTGACAAGACCAACAAACTGACAAGACCAACAGTCATACAAGACCAACAGTCTGACACGACTAACAGTCTGACAAGACTAACAGACTGACAAGACCAACAGACTGACAAGACCAACAGTCAGACAAGACCAACAGTTTGACAAGACCAACAGTCTGACAAGACCAACAGACTGACAAGACCAACAGACAGACAAGACCAACAGTCAGACAAGACCAACAAACTGACAAGACCAACAGTCAGACAAGACCAACAGTCAGACAAGACAAACAGTCAGACAAGACCAACAGTTTGACAAGACCAACAGTCTGACACGACCAACAAACTGACAAGACCAACAGACAGACAAGACCAACAGTCAGACAAGACCAACAAACTGACAAGACCAACAGTCAGACAAGACCAACAAACTGATAAGACCAACAGACTGATAAGACCAACAGTCTGACAAGACCAACAGTCTGACAAGACCAACAGACTGACAAGACCAACAGACTGACAAGACCAACAAACTGACAAGACCAACAGTCAGACAAGACCAACAGTCAGACAAGACCAACAGACTGACAAGACCAACAGTCAGACAAGACCAACAGTCAGACCAGACACACAGACTGACAAGACCAACAGTGACAAGACCAACATTCAGACAAGACCAACAGACTGACAAGATCAACAGTCAGACAAGACCATTAGGCTGACAAGACCAACAGTCTGACAAGACCAACAGTCGGACAAGACCAACAGACTGACAAGACCAACAGTCGGACAAGACCAACAGACTGACAAGACCAACAGTCGGACATGACCAACAGACTGACAAGACCAACAAACTGACAAGACCAACAGCCTGACAAGACCAACAGTCAGACAAGACCAACAGACTGACAAGACCAACAGTCAGACAAGACCAACATTCAGACAAGACCAACAAACTGACAAGACCAACAAACTGACACGACCAACAGTCTGACAAGACCAACAGTCAGACAAGACCAACAAACTGACAAGACCAACAGGCAGACAAGACCAACAATCTGACAAGACCAACAGTCTTTTAAGACCAACAGTCTGACAAGACCAACAGTCTGACAAGACCAACAGTCAGACAAGACCAACAGACTGACAAGACCAACAGTCAGACACGACCAACAAACTGATAAGACCAATAGGCTGACAAGACCAACAGTCAGACAAGACCAACAGACTGCCAAGACCAACAGTCAGACAAGACCAACAGACTGACAAGACCAACAGTCAGACAAGACCAACAGTCAGACAAGACCAACAGACTGACAAGACCAACAGTCTGACAAGACCAACAGTCTGACAAGACCAACAGTCAGACAAGACCAACAGACTGACAAGACCAACAGTCAGACAAGACCAACAGTCAGACAAGACCAACAGACTGACAAGACCAACAGTCTGACAAGACCAACAGTCAGACAAGATCAACAGTCTGACAAGACCAACAGTCTGACAAGACCGACAGGCTGACAAGACCAACAGTCTGACAAGACCCACAGTCAGACAAGACCAACAAACTGTCAAGACCAACAGTCAGACAAGACCAACAGACTGACAAGACCAACAGACTGACAAGACCAACAAACTGACAAGACCAACAGTCAGACAAGACCAACAGTCAGACAAGACTAACAGACTGACAAGACCAACAGGCAGACAAGACCAACAATCTGACAAGACCAACAGTCTTTTAAGACCAACAGTCTGACAAGACCAACAGTCTGACAAGACCAACAGTCAGACAAGACCAACAGATTGACAAGACCAACAGTCAGACAAGACCAACAAACTGATAAGACCAACAGGCTGACAAGACCAACAGTCAGACAAGACCAACAGACTGACAAGACCAACAGTCAGACAAGACCAACAGACTGACAAGACCAACAGTCAGACAAGACCAACAGTCAGACAAGACCAACAGACTGACAAGACCAACAGTCTGATAACACCAACAGTCTGACAAGACCAACAGTCAGACAAGACCAACAGACTGACAAGACCAACAGTCAGACAAGACCAACAGTCAGACAAGACCAACAGACTGACAAGACCAACAGTCTGACCAGACCAACAGTCAGACAAGACCAACAGTCTGACAAGACCAACAGTCAGACAAGACCAACAAACTGTCAAGACCAACAGTCAGACAAGACCAACAGACTGACAAGACCAACAGACTGACAATACCAAAAAACTGATAAGACCAACAGTCAGACAAGACCAACAGTCAGACAAGACCAACAGACTGACAAGACCAACAGTCAGACAAGACCAACAGACTGACAAGACCAACAGTCAGACAAGACCAACAGTCAGACAAGACACACAGACTGACAAGACCAACAGTCTGACAAGACCAACAGTCAGACAAGACCAACAGACTGACAAGATCAACAGTCAGACAAGACCAACAGACTGACCAGACCAACAGTTAGACAAGACCAACAGACTGACAAAACCAACAGTCTGACAAGACAAACAGACTGACAAGACCAACAGTCTGACAAGACCAACAGTCAGACAAGACCAACAGTCAGACAAGACCAACATACTGACAAGACCATTACTCTGACAAGACCAACAGTCAGACAAGACCAACAGACTGACAAGACCAACAGACTGACAAGACCAACAAACTGACAAGACCAACAGTCATACAAGACCAACAGTCTGACACGACCAACAGTCTGACAAGACTAACAGACTGACAAGACCAACAGACTGACAAGACCAACAGTCAGACAAGACCAACAGTCTGACAAGACCAACAGTCTGACAAGACCAACAGACTGACAAGACCAACAGACAGACAAGACCAACAGTCAGACAAGACCAACAAACTGACAAGACCAACAGTCAGACAAGACCAACAGTCAGACAAGACAGTCAGACAAGACCAACAGTTTGACAAGACCAACAGTCTGACACGACGAACAAACTGACAAGACCAACAGTCAGACGAGACCAACAGTCAGACAAGACCAACAAACTGACAAGACCAACAGTCTGACAAGACCAACAGTCTGACAAGACCAACAGACTGACAAGACCAACAAACTGACAAGACCAACAAACTGACAAGACCAACAGTCAGACAAGACCAACAGTCAGACAAGACCAACAAACTGACAAGACCAACAAACTGACAAGACCAACAGTCTGACAAGACCAACAGTCAGACAAGACCAACAAACTGACAAGACCAACAGGCAGACAAGACCAACAAACTGACAAGACCAACAGTCTTTTAAGACCAACAGTCTGACAAGACCAACAGTCTGACAAGACCAACAGTCAGACAAGACCAACAGGCTGACAAGACCAACAGTCAGACAAGACACACAGACTGTCAAGACCAACAGTCTGACAAGACCAACCCTCAGACAAGACCAACAGACTGACAAGATCAACAGTCAGACAAGACCAACAGACTGACCAGACCAACAGTCAGACAAGACCAACAGACTGACAAGACCAACAGTCTGACAAGACAAACAGACTGACAAGACCAACAGTCTGACAAGACCAACAGTCAGACAAGACCAACAGTCAGACAAGACCAACATACTGACAAGACCAACACTCTGACAAGACCAACAGTCAGACAAGACCAACAAACTGACAAGACCAACAGACTGACAAGACCAACAGTCTGACAAGACCAACAGTCACACAAGACCAACAGACTGACAAGACCAACAGACTGACAAGACCAACAAACTGACAAGACCAACAGTCACACAAGACCAACAGACTGACAAGACCAACAGACTGACAAGACCAACAAACTGACAAGACCAACAGTCATACAAGACCAACAGTCTGACACGACTAACAGTCTGACAAGACTAACAGACTGACAAGACCAACAGACTGACAAGACCAACAGTCAGACAAGACCAACAGTTTGACAAGACCAACAGTCTGACAAGACCAACAGACTGACAAGACCAACAGACAGACAAGACCAACAGTCAGACAAGACCAACAAACTGACAAGACCAACAGTCAGACAAGACCAACAGTCAGACAAGACAAACAGTCAGACAAGACCAACAGTTTGACAAGACCAACAGTCTGACACGACCAACAAACTGACAAGACCAACAGACAGACAAGACCAACAGTCAGACAAGACCAACAAACTGACAAGACCAACAGTCAGACAAGACCAACAAACTGATAAGACCAACAGACTGACAAGACCAACAGTCTGACAAGACCAACAGTCTGACAAGACCAACAGACTGACAAGACCAACAGACTGACAAGACCAACAAACTGACAAGACCAACAGTCAGACAAGACCAACAGTCAGACAAGACCAACAGACTGACAAGACCAACAGTCAGACAAGACCAACAGTCAGACCAGACACACAGACTGACAAGACCAACAGTGACAAGACCAACATTCAGACAAGACCAACAGACTGACAAGATCAACAGTCAGACAAGACCAACAGGCTGACAAGACCAACAGTCTGACAAGACCAACAGTCGGACAAGACCAACAGACTGACAAGACCAACAGTCGGACAAGACCAATAGACTGACAAGACCAACAGTCGGACATGACCAACAGACTGAGAAGACCAACAAACTGACAAGACCAACAGCCTGACAAGACCAACAGTCAGACAAGACCAACAGACTGACAAGACCAACAGTCAGACAAGACCAACAGTCAGACAAGACCAACAAACTGACAAGACCAACAAACTGACACGACCAACAGTCTGACAAGACCAACAGTCAGACAAGACCAACAAACTGACAAGACCAACAGGCAGACAAGACCAACAATCTGACAAGACCAACAGTCTTTTAAGACCAACAGTCTGACAAGACCAACAGTCTGACAAGACCAACAGTCAGACAAGACCAACAGACTGACAAGACCAACAGTCAGACACGACCAACAAACTGATAAGACCAACAGGCTGACAAGACCAACAGTCAGACAAGACCAACAGACTGACAAGACCAACAGTCAGACAAGACCAACAGACTGACAAGACCAACAGTCAGACAAGACCAACAGTCAGACAAGACCAACAGACTGACAAGACCAACAGTCTGACAAGACCAACAGTCTGACAAGACCAACAGTCAGACAAGACCAACAGACTGACAAGACCAACAGTCAGACAAGACCAACAGTCAGACAAGACCAACAGACTGACAAGACCAACAGTCTGACAAGACCAACAGTCAGACAAGATCAACAGTCTGACAAGACCAACAGTCTGACAAGACCGACAGTCTGACAAGACCAACAGTCTGACAAGACCCACAGTCAGACAAGACCAACAAACTGTCAAGACCAACAGTCAGACAAGACCAACAGACTGACAAGACCAACAGACTGACAAGACCAACAAACTGACAAGACCAACAGTCAGACAAGACCAACAGTCAGACAAGACCAACAGACTGACAAGACCAACAGGCAGACAAGACCAACAATCTGACAAGACCAACAGTCTTTTAAGACCAACAGTCTGACAAGACCAACAGTCTGACAAGACCAACAGTCAGACAAGACCAACAGATTGACAAGACCAACAGTCAGACAAGACCAACAAACTGATAAGACCAACAGGCTGACAAGACCAACAGTCAGACAAGACCAACAGACTGACAAGACCAACAGTCAGACAAGACCAACAGACTGACAAGACCAACAGTCTGACAACACCAACAGTCTGACAAGACCAACAGTCAGACAAGACCAACAGACTGACAAGACCAACAGTCAGACAAGACCAACAGTCAGACAAGACCAACAGACTGACAAGACCAACAGTCTGACCAGACCAACAGTCAGACAAGACCAACAGTCTGACAAGACCAACAGTCAGACAAGACCAACAAACTGTCAAGACCAACAGTCAGACAAGACCAACAGACTGACAAGACCAACAGACTGACAAGACCAAAAAACTGACAAGACCAACAGTCAGACAAGACCAACAGTCAGACAAGACCAACAGACTGACAAGACCAACAGTCAGACAAGACCAACAGACTGACAAGACCAACAGTCAGACAAGACCAACAGTCAGACAAGACACACAGACTGACAAGACCAACAGTCTGACAAGACCAACAGTCAGACAAGACCAACAGACTGACAAGATCAACAGTCAGACAAGACCAACAGACTGACCAGACCAACAGTTAGACAAGACCAACAGACTGACAAAACCAACAGTCTGACAAGACAAACAGACTGACAAGACCAACAGTCTGACAAGACCAACAGTCAGACAAGACCAACAGTCAGACAAGACCAACATACTGACAAGACCATTACTCTGACAAGACCAACAGTCAGACAAGACCAACAGACTGACAAGACCAACAGACTGACAAGACCAACAGGCAGACAAGACCAACAAACTGACAAGACCAACAGTCTTTTAAGACCAACAGTCTGACAAGACCAACAGTCTGACAAGACCAACAGTCAGACAAGACCAACAGGCTGACAAGACCAACAGTCAGACAAGACCAACAAACTGATAAGTCAACAGGCTGACAAGACCAACAGTCAGACAAGACCAACAGACTGACAAGACCAACAGTCAGACAAGACCAACAGACTGACAAGACCAACAGTCAGACAAGACCAACAGTCAGACAAGACCAACAGACTGACAAGACCAACAGTCAGACAAGACCAACAGACTGACAAGACCAACAGTCAGACAAGACCAACAGTCAGACAAGACACACAGACTGACAAGACCAACAGTCTGACAAGACCAACAGTCAGACAAGACCAACAGACTGACAAGATCAACAGTCAGACAAGACCAACAGACTGACCAGACCAACAGTTAGACAAGACCAACAGACTGACAAAACCAACAGTCTGACAAGACAAACAGACTGACAAGACCAACAGTCTGACAATACCAACAGTCAGACAAGACCAACAGTCAGACAAGACCAACATACTGACAAGACCATTACTCTGACAAGACCAACAGTCAGACAAGACCAAGAGACTGACAAGACCAACAGACTGACAAGACCAACAAACTGACAAGACCAACAGTCATACAAGACCAACAGTCTGACACGACCAACAGTCTGACAAGACTAACAGACTGACAAGACCAACAGACTGACAAGACCAACAGTCAGACAAGACCAACAGTCTGACAAGACCAACAGTCTGACAAGACCAACAGACTGACAAGACCAACAGACAGACAAGACCAACAGTCAGACAAGACTAACAAACTGACAAGACCAACAGTCAGACAAGACCAACAGTCAGACAAGACAGTCAGACAAGACCAACAGTTTGACAAGACCAACAGTCTGACACGACGAACAAACTGACAAGACCAACAATCAGACGAGACCAACAGTCAGACAAGACCAACAAACTGACAAGACCAACAGTCTGACAAGACCAACAGTCTGACAAGACCAACAGACTGACAAGACCAACAGACTGACAAGACCAACAAACTGACAAGACCAACAGTCAGACAAGACCAACAGTCAGACAAGACCAACAAACTGACAAGACCAACAAACTGACAAGACCAACAGTCTGACAAGACCAACAGTCAGACAAGACCAACAAACTGACAAGACCAACAGGCAGACAAGACCAACAAACTGACAAGACCAACAGTCTTTTAAGACCAACAGTCTGACAAGACCAACAGTCTGACAAGACCAACAGTCAGACAAGACCAACAGGCTGACAAGACCAACAGTCAGACAAGACCAACAAACTGATAAGTCAACAGGCTGACAAGACCAACAGTCAGACAAGACCAACAGACTGACAAGACCAACAGTCAGACAAGACCAACAGACTGACAAGACCAACAGTCAGACAAGACCAACAGTCAGACAAGACCAACAGACTGACAAGACCAACAGTCTGACAAGACCAACAGTCTGACAAGACCAACAGTAAGACAAGACCAACAGACTGACAAGACCAACAGTCAGACAAGACCAACAGTCAGACAAGACCAACAGAGTGACAAGAACAACAGTCTGACAAGACCAACAGTCAGACAAGATCAACAGTCTGACAAGACCAACAGTCTGACAAGACCGACAGTCTGACAAGACCAACAGACTGACAAGACCAACAGACTGACAAGACCAATAAACTGACAAGACCAACAGTCAGACAAGACCAACAGTCAGACAAGACCAACAGACTGACAAGACCAACAGTCAGACAAGACCAACAGACTGACAAGACCAACAGGCAGACAAGACCAACAGTCAGACAAGACCAACAGACTGACAAGATCAACAGTCAGACAAGACCAACAGACTGACAAGACCAACAGTCAGACAAGACCAACAGTCAGACAAGACCAACAGACTGACAAGACCAACAGTCTGACAAGACCAACAGTCTGACAAGACCAACAGTCGGACAAGACCAACAGACTGACAAGACCAACAGTCGGACAAGACCAACAGACTGACAAGACCAACAGTCGGACATGACCAACAGACTGACAAGACCAACAAACTGACAAGACCAACAGCCTGACAAGACCAACAGTCAGACAAGACCAACAGACTGACAAGACCAACAGTCAGACAAGACCAACAGTCAGACATGACCAACAAACTGACAAGACCAACAAACTGACACGACCAACAGTCTGACAAGACCAACAGTCAGACAAGACCAACAAACTGACAAGACCAACAGTCAGACAAGACCAACAAACTGATAAGTCAACAGGCTGACAAGACCAACAGTCAGACAAGACCAACAGACTGACAAGACCAACAGTCAGACAAGACCAACAGACTGACAAGACCAACAGTCAGACAAGACCAACAGTCAGACAAGACCAACAGACTGACAAGACCAACAGTCTGACAAGACCAACAGTCTGACAAGACCAACAGTCAGACAAGACCAACAGACTGACAAGACCAACAGTCAGACAAGACCAACAGTCAGACAAGACCAACAGACTGACAAGACCAACAGTCTGACAAGACCAACAGTCAGACAAGATCAACAGTCTGACAAGACCAACAGTCTGACAAGACCGACAGTCTGACAAGACCAACAGTCTGACAAGACCAACAGTCAGACAAGACCAACAAACTGTCAAGACCAACAGTCAGACAAGACCAACAGACTGACAAGACCAACAGACTGACAAGACCAATAAACTGACAAGACCAACAGTCAGACAAGACCAACAGTCAGACAAGACCAACAGACTGACAAGACCAACAGTCAGACAAGACCAACAGTCAGACAAGACACACAGACTGTCAAGACCAACAGTCTGACAAGACCAACAGTCAGACAAGACCAACAGACTGACAAGATCAACAGTCAGACAAGACCAACAGACTGACCAGACCAACAGTCAGACAAGACCAACAGACTGACAAGACCAACAGTCTGACAAGACAAACAGACTGACAAGACCAACAGTCTGACAAGACCAACAGTCAGACAAGACCAACAGTCAGACAAGACCAACATACTGACAAGACCAACACTCTGACAAGACCAACAGTCAGACAAGACCAACAAACTGACAAGACCAACAGACTGACAAGACCAACAGTCTGACAAGACCAACAGTCACACAAGACCAACAGACTGACAAGACCAACAGACTGACAAGACCAACAAACTGACAAGACCAACAGTCATACAAGACCAACAGTCTGACACGACCAACAGTCTGACAAGACTAACAGACTGACAAGACCAACAGACTGACAAGACCAACAGTCAGACAAGACCAACAGTCTGACAAGACCAACAGTCTGACAAGACCAACAGTCTGACACGACCAACAAACTGACAAGACCAACAGTCAGACGAGACCAACAGTCAGACAAGACCAACAAACTGACAAGACCAACAGTCTGACAAGACCAACAGACTGAGAAGACCAACAGTCTGACAAGACCAAAAGTCTGACAAGACCAACAGACTGACAAGACCAACAGACTGACAAGACCAACAAACTGACAAGACCAACAGTCAGACAAGACCAACAGTCAGACAAGACCAACAAACTGACAAGACCAACAAACTGACAAGACCAACAGTCTGACAAGACCAACGGTCAGACAAGACCAACAAACTGACAAGACCAACAGGCAGACAAGACCAACAATCTGACAAGAATAACAGTCTTTTAAGACCAACAGTCTGACAAGACCAACAGTCTGACAAGACCAACAGTCAGACAAGACCAACAGACTGACAAGACCAACAGTCAGACAAGACCAACAAACTGATAAGTCAACAGGCTGACAAGACCAACAGTCAGACAAGACCAACAGACTGACAAGACCAACAGTCAGACAAGACCAACAGACTGACAAGACCAACAGTCAGACAAGACCAACAGTCAGACAAGACCAACAGACTGACAAGACCAACAGTCTGACAAGACCAACAGTCTGACAAGACCAACAGTCAGACAAGACCAACAGACTGACAAGACCAACAGTCAGACAAGACCAACAGTCAGACAAGACCAACAGACTGACAAGACCAACAGTCTGACAAGACCAACAGTCAGACAAGATCAACAGTCTGACTAGACCAACAGTCTGACAAGACCGACAGTCTGACAAGACCAACAGTCTGACAAGACCAACAGTCAGACAAGACCAACAAACTGTCAAGACCAACAGTCAGACAAGACCAACAGACTGACAAGACCAACAGACTGACAAGACCAATAAACTGACAAGACCAACAGTCAGACAAGACCAACAGTCAGACAAGACCAACAGACTGACAAGACCAACAGTCAGACAAGACCAACAGACTGACAAGACCAACAGTCAGACAAGACCAACAGTCAGACAAGACACACAGACTGTCAAGACCAACAGTCTGACAAGACCAACAGTCAGACAAGACCAACAGACTGACAAGATCAACAGTCAGACAAGACCAACAGACTGACCAGACCAACAGTCAGACAAGACCAACAGACTGACAAGACCAACAGTCTGACAAGACAAACAGACTGACAAGACCAACAGTCTGACAAGACCAACAGTCAGACAAGACCAACAGTCAGACAAGACCAACATACTGACAAGACCAACACTCTGACAAGACCAACAGTCAGACAAGACCAACAAACTGACAAGACCAACAGACTGACAAGACCAACAGTCTGACAAGACCAACAGTCACACAAGACCAACAGACTGACAAGACCAACAGACTGACAAGACCAACAAACTGACAAGACCAACAGTCATACAAGACCAACAGTCTGACACGACCAACAGTCTGACAAGACTAACAGACTGACAAGACCAACAGACTGACAAGACCAACAGTCAGACAAGACCAACAGTCTGACAAGACCAACAGTCTGACAAGACCAACAGACTGACAAGACCAACAAACAGACAAGACCAACAGTCAGACAAGACCAACAAACTGACAAGACCAACAGTCAGACAAGACCAACAGTCAGACAAGACAAACAGTCAGACAAGACCAACAGTTTGACAAGACCAACAGTCTGACACGACCAACAAACTGACAAGACCAACAGTCAGACAAGACCAACAGTCAGACAAGACCAACAAACTGACAAGACCAACAGTCTGACAAGACCAACAGTCAGACAAGACCAACAGACTGACAAGACCAACAGTCAGACAAGACCAACAGTCAGACAAGACCAACAGACTGACAAGACCAACAGTCTGACAAGACCAACAGTCAGACAAGATCAACAGTCTGACAAGACCAACAGTCTGACAAGACCGACAGTCTGACAAGACCAACAGTCTGACAAGACCAACAGTCAGACAAGACCAACAAACTGTCAAGACCAACAGTCAGACAAGACCAACAGACTGACAAGACCAACAGACTGACAAGACCAATAAACTGACAAGACCAACAGTCAGACAAGACCAACAGTCAGACAAGACCAACAGACTGACAAGACCAACAGTCAGACAAGACCAACAGTCAGACAAGACACACAGACTGTCAAGACCAACAGTCTGACAAGACCAACAGTCAGACAAGACCAACAGACTGACAAGATCAACAGTCAGACAAGACCAACAGACTGACCAGACCAACAGTCAGACAAGACCAACAGACTGACAAGACCAACAGTCTGACAAGACAAACAGACTGACAAGACCAACAGTCTGACAAGACCAACAGTCAGACAAGACCAACAGTCAGACAAGACCAACATACTGACAAGACCAACACTCTGACAAGACCAACAGTCAGACAAGACCAACAAACTGACAAGACCAACAGACTGACAAGACCAACAGTCTGACAAGACCAACAGTCACACAAGACCAACAGACTGACAAGACCAACAGACTGACAAGACCAACAAACTGACAAGACCAACAGTCATACAAGACCAACAGTCTGACACGACCAACAGTCTGACAAGACTAACAGACTGACAAGACCAACAGACTGACAAGACCAACAGTCAGACAAGACCAACAGTCTGACAAGACCAACAGTCTGACAAGACCAACAGTCTGACACGACCAACAAACTGACAAGACCAACAGTCAGACGAGACCAACAGTCAGACAAGACCAACAAACTGACAAGACCAACAGTCTGACAAGACCAACAGACTGAGAAGACCAACAGTCTGACAAGACCAAAAGTCTGACAAGACCAACAGACTGACAAGACCAACAGACTGACAAGACCAACAAACTGACAAGACCAACAGTCAGACAAGACCAACAGTCAGACAAGACCAACAAACTGACAAGACCAACAAACTGACAAGACCAACAGTCTGACAAGACCAACGGTCAGACAAGACCAACAAACTGACAAGACCAACAGGCAGACAAGACCAACAATCTGACAAGAATAACAGTCTTTTAAGACCAACAGTCTGACAAGACCAACAGTCTGACAAGACCAACAGTCAGACAAGACCAACAGACTGACAAGACCAACAGTCAGACAAGACCAACAAACTGATAAGTCCAACAGGCTGACAAGACCAACAGTCAGACAAGACCAACAGACTGACAAGACCAACAGTCAGACAAGACCAACAGACTGACAAGACCAACAGTCAGACAAGACCAACAGTCAGACAAGACCAACAGACTGACAAGACCAACAGTCTGACAAGACCAACAGTCTGACAAGACCAACAGTCAGACAAGACCAACAGACTGACAAGACCAACAGTCAGACAAGACCAACAGTCAGACAAGACCAACAGACTGACAAGACCAACAGTCTGACAAGACCAACAGTCAGACAAGATCAACAGTCTGACTAGACCAACAGTCTGACAAGACCGACAGTCTGACAAGACCAACAGTCTGACAAGACCAACAGTCAGACAAGACCAACAAACTGTCAAGACCAACAGTCAGACAAGACCAACAGACTGACAAGACCAACAGACTGACAAGACCAATAAACTGACAAGACCAACAGTCAGACAAGACCAACAGTCAGACAAGACCAACAGACTGACAAGACCAACAGTCAGACAAGACCAACAGACTGACAAGACCAACAGTCAGACAAGACCAACAGTCAGACAAGACACACAGACTGTCAAGACCAACAGTCTGACAAGACCAACAGTCAGACAAGACCAACAGACTGACAAGATCAACAGTCAGACAAGACCAACAGACTGACCAGACCAACAGTCAGACAAGACCAACAGACTGACAAGACCAACAGTCTGACAAGACAAACAGACTGACAAGACCAACAGTCTGACAAGACCAACAGTCAGACAAGACCAACAGTCAGACAAGACCAACATACTGACAAGACCAACACTCTGACAAGACCAACAGTCAGACAAGACCAACAAACTGACAAGACCAACAGACTGACAAGACCAACAGTCTGACAAGACCAACAGTCACACAAGACCAACAGACTGACAAGACCAACAGACTGACAAGACCAACAAACTGACAAGACCAACAGTCATACAAGACCAACAGTCTGACACGACCAACAGTCTGACAAGACTAACAGACTGACAAGACCAACATACTGACAAGACCAACAGTCAGACAAGACCAACAGTCTGACAAGACCAACAGTCTGACAAGACCAACAGACTGACAAGACCAACAGACAGACAAGACCAACAGTCAGACAAGACCAACAAACTGACAAGACCAACAGTCAGACAAGACCAACAGTCAGACAAGACAAACAGTCAGACAAGACCAACAGTTTGACAAGACCAACAGTCTGACACGACCAACAAACTGACAAGACCAACAGTCAGACAAGACCAACAGTCAGACAAGACCAACAAACTGACAAGACCAACAGTCTGACAAGACCAACAAACTGAAAAGACCAACAGACTGACAAGACCAACAGTCTGACAAGACCAACAGTCTGACAAGACCAACAGACTGACAAGACCAACAGACTGACAAGACCAACAAACTGACAAGACCAACAGTCAGACAAGACCAACAGTCAGACAAGACCAACAGACTGACAAGACCAACAGTCAGACAAGACCAACAGTCAGACAAGACACTCAGACTGACAAGACCAACAGTCTGACAAGACCAACAGTCAGACAAGACCAACAGACTGACAAGATCAACAGTCAGACAAGACCAACAGACTGACAAGACCAACAGTCAGACAAGACCAACAGTCAGCCAAGACCAACAGACTGACAAGACCAACAGTCTGACAAGAACAACAGTCTGACAAGACCAACAGTCGGACAAGACCAACAGACTGACAAGACCAACAGTCAGACAAGACCAACAGACTGACAAGACCAACAGTCAGACAAGACCAACAGTCAGACAAGACCAACAGACTGACAAGACCAACAGTCTGACAAGAACAACAGTCTGACAAGACCAACAGTCGGACAAGACGTACAGACTGACAAGACCAACAGTAAGACAAGACCAACAGACTGACAAGACCAACAGTCGGACATGACCAACAGACTGACAAGACCAACAAACTGACAAGACCAAGAGCCTGACAAGACCAACAGTCAGACAAGACCAACAGACTGACAAGACACACAGTCAGACAAGACCAACAGTCAGACAAGACCAACAAACTGACAAGACCAACAAACTGACAAGACCAACAGTCTGACAAGACTAACAGACTGACAAGACCAACAGACTGACAAGACCAACAGTCAGACAAGACCAACAGTCTGACAAGACCAACAGTCTGACAAGACCAACAGACTGACAAGACCAACAGACAGACAAGACCAACAGTCAGACAAGACCAACAAACTGACAAGACCAACAGTCAGACAAGACCAACAGTCAGACAAGACAAACAGTCAGACAAGACCAACAGTTTGACAAGACCAACAGTCTGACACGACCAACAAACTGACAAGACCAACAGTCAGACAAGACCAACAGTCAGACAAGACCAACAAACTGACAAGACCAACAGTCTGACAAGACCAACAAACTGACAAGACCAACAGCCTGACAAGACCAACAGTCAGACAAGACCAACAGACTGACAGGACCAACAGTCAGACAAGACCAACAGTCAGACAAGACCAACAAGCTGACAAGACCAACAAACTGACAAGACCAACAGGCTGACAAGACCAACAGTCAGACAAGACCAACAAACTGACAAGACCAACAGGCAGAAAAGACCAACAATCTGACAAGACCAACAGTCTTTTAAGACCAACAGAGTGACAAGACCAACAGTCTGACAAGACCAACAGTCAGACAAGACCAACAGACTGACAAGACCAACAGTCAGACAAGACCAACAAACTGATAAGACCAACAGGCTGACAAGACCAACAGTCAGACAAGACCAACAAACTGACAAGACCAACAGTCAGACAAGACCAACAGACTGACAAGACCAACAGTCAGACAAGACCAACAGTCAGACAAGACCAACAGACTGACAAGACCAACAGTCTGACAAGACCAACAGGCTGACAAGACCAACAGTCAGACAAGACCAACAGACTGACAAGACCAACAGTCAGACAAGACCAACAGTCAGACAAGACCAACAGACTGACAAGACCAACAGTCTGACAAGACCAACAGTCAGACAAGACCAACAAACTGACAAGACCAACAGTCAGACAAGACCAACAGTCAGACAATACCAACAGACTGACAAGACCAACAGTCAGACAAGACCAACAGACTGACAAGACCAACAGTCAGACAAGACCAACAGTCAGACAAGACACACAGACTGACAAGACCAACAGTCTGACAAGACCAACAGTCGGACAAGACCAACAGACTGACAAGACCAACAGTCAGACAAGACCAACAGACTGACAAGACCAACAGTCGGACATGACCAACAGACTGACAAGACCAACAGTCTGACAAGACCAAAAGTCTGACAAGACCAACAGACTGACAAGACCAACAGACTGACAAGACCAACAAACTGACAAGACCAACAGTCAGACAAGACCAACAGTCAGACAAGACCAACAAACTGACAAGACCAACAAACTGACAAGACCAACAGTCTGAAAAGACCAACAGTCAGACAAGACCAACAAACTGACAAGACCAACAGGCAGACAAGACCAACAATCTGACAAGACCAACAGTCTTTAAGACCAACAGTCTGACAAGACCAACAGTCTGACAAGACCAACAGTCAGACAAGACCAACAGACTGACAAGACCAACAGTCAGACAAGACCAACAAACTGATAAGTCAACAGGCTGACAAGACCAACAGTCAGACAAGACCAACAGACTGACAAGACCAACAGTCAGACAAGACCAACAGACTGACAAGACCAACAGTCAGACAAGACCAACAGTCAGACAAGACCAACAGACTGACAAGACCAACAGTCAGACAAGATCAACAGTCTGACAAGACCAACAGTCTGACAAGACCGACAGTCTGACAAGACCAACAGTCTGACAAGACCAACAGTCAGACAAGACCAACAAACTGTCAAGACCAACAGTCTGACAAGACCAACAGTCAGACAAGATCAACAGTCTGACAAGACCAACAGTCTGACAAGACCGACAGTCTGACAAGACCAACAGTCTGACAAGACCAACAGTCAGACAAGACCAACAAACTGTCAAGACCAACAGTCAGACAAGACCAACAGACTGACAAGACCAACAGACTGACAAGACCAATAAACTGACAAGACCAACAGTCAGACAAGACCAACAGTCAGACAAGACCAACAGACTGACAAGACCAACAGTCAGACAAGACCAACAGTCAGACAAGACACACAGACTGTCAAGACCAACAGTCTGACAAGACCAACAGTCAGACAAGACCAACAGACTGACAAGATCAACAGTCAGACAAGACCAACAGACTGACCAGACCAACAGTCAGACAAGACCAACAGACTGACAAGACCAACAGTCTGACAAGACAAACAGACTGACAAGACCAACAGTCTGACAAGACCAACAGTCAGACAAGACCAACAGTCAGACAAGACCAACATACTGACAAGACCAACACTCTGACAAGACCAACAGTCAGACAAGACCAACAAACTGACAAGACCAACAGACTGACAAGACCAACAGTCTGACAAGACCAACAGTCACACAAGACCAACAGACTGACAAGACCAACAGACTGACAAGACCAACAAACTGACAAGACCAACAGTCAGACAAGACCAACAGTCTGACAAGACCAACAGTCTGACAAGACCAACAGACTGACAAGACCAACAGACAGACAAGACCAACAGTCAGACAAGACCAACAAACTGACAAGACCAACAGTCAGACAAGACCAACAGTCAGACAAGACCAACAGTCAGACAAGACCAACAGTTTGACAAGACCAACAGTCTGACACGACCAACAAACTGACAAGACCAACAGTCAGACAAGACCAACAGTCAGACAAGACCAACAAACTGACAAGACCAACAGTCTGACAAGACCAACAAACTGAAAAGACCAACAGACTGACAAGACCAACAGTCTGACAAGACCAACAGTCTGACAAGACCAACAGACTGACAAGACCAACAGACTGACAAGACCAACAAACTGACAAGACCAACAGTCAGACAAGACCAACAGTCAGACAAGACCAACAGACTGACAAGACCAACAGTCAGACAAGACCAACAGTCAGACAAGACACTCAGACTGACAAGACCAACAGTCTGACAAGACCAACAGTCAGACAAGACCAACAGACTGACAAGATCAACAGTCAGACAAGACCAACAGACTGACAAGACCAACAGTCAGACAAGACCAACAGTCAGCCAAGACCAACAGACTGACAAGACCAACAGTCAGACAAGACCAACAGACTGACAAGACCAACAGTCAGACAAGACCAACAGTCAGCCAAGACCAACAGACTGACAAGACCAACAGTCTGACAAGAACAACAGTCTGACAAGACCAACAGTCGGACAAGACCAACAGACTGACAAGACCAACAGTCAGACAAGACCAACAGACTGACAAGACCAACAGTCGGACATGACCAACAGACTGACAAGACCAACAAACTGACAAGACCAACAGCCTGACAAGACCAACAGTCAGACAAGACCAACAGACTGACGAGACCAACAGTCAGACAAGACCAACAGTCAGACAAGACCAACAAACTGACAAGACCAACAAACTGACAAGACCAACAGTCTGACAAGACTAACAGACTGACAAGACCAACAGACTGACAAGACCAACAGTCAGACAAGACCAACAGTCTGACAAGACCAACAGTCTGACAAGACCAACAGACTGACAAGACCAACAGTCGGACATGACCAACAGACTGACAAGACCAACAAACTGACAAGACCAACAGCCTGACAAGACCAACAGTCAGACAAGACCAACAGACTGACAAGACCAACAGTCAGACAAGACCAACAGTCAGACAAGACCAACAAACTGACAAGACCAACAAACTGACAAGACCAACAGTCTGACAAGACTAACAGACTGACAAGACCAACAGACTGACAAGACCAACAGTCAGACAAGACCAACAGTCTGACAAGACCAACAGTCTGACAAGACCAACAGACTGACAAGACCAACAGACAGACAAGACCAACAGTCAGACAAGACCAACAAACTGACAAGACCAACAGTCAGACAAGACCAACAGTCAGACAAGACAAACAGTCAGACAAGACCAACAGTTTGACAAGACCAACAGTCTGACACGACCAACAAACTGACAAGACCAACAGTCAGACAAGACCAACAGTCAGACAAGACCAACAAACTGACAAGACCAACAGTCTGACAAGTCCAACAAACTGACAAGACCAACAGCCTGACAAGACCAACAGTCAGACAAGACCAACAGACTGACAAGACCAACAGTCAGACAAGACCAACAGTCAGACAAGACCAACAAACTGACAAGACCAACAAACTGACAAGACCAACAGTCTGAAAAGACCAACAGTCAGACAAGACCAACAAACTGACAAGACCAACAGGCAGACAAGACCAACAATCTGACAAGACCAACAGTCTTTTAAGACCAACAGAGTGACAAGACCAACAGTCTGACAAGACCAACAGTCAGACAAGACCAACAGACTGACAAGACCAACAGTCAGACAAGACCAACAAACTGATAAGACCAACAGGCTGACAAGACCAACAGTCAGACAAGACCAACAAACTGACAAGACCAACAGTCTGACAAGACCAACAGTCAGACAAGACCAACAAACTGACAAGACCAACAGTCAGACAAGACCAACAGTCAGACAATACCAACAGACTGACAAGACCAACAGTCAGACAAGACCAACAGTCAGACAAGACTAACAGACTGACAAGACCAACAGACTGACAAGACCAACAGTCAGACAAGACCAACAGTCTGACAAGACCAACAGTCTGACAAGACCAACAGACTGACAAGACCAACAAACTGACAAGACCAACAGTCATACAAGACCAACAGTCTGACACGACCAACAGTCTGACAAGACTAACAGACTGACAAGACCAACAGACTGACAAGACCAACAGTCAGACAAGACCAACAGTCTGACAAGACCAACAGTCTGACAAGACCAACAGACAGACAAGACCAACAGTCAGACAAGACCAACAAACTGACAAGACCAACAGTCAGACAAGACCAACAGTCAGACAAGACAAACAGTCAGACAAGACCAACAGTTTGACAAGACCAACAGTCTGACACGACCAACAAACTGACAAGACCAACAGTCAGACAAGACCAACAGTCAGACAAGACCAACAAACTGACAAGACCAACAGTCTGACAAGACCAACAAACTGAAAAGACCAACAGACTGACAAGACCAACAGTCTGACAAGACCAACAGTCTGACAAGACCAACAGACTGACAAGACCAACAGACTGACAAGACCAACAAACTGACAAGACCAACAGTCAGACAAGACCAACAGTCAGACAAGACCAACAGACTGACAAGACCAACAGTCAGACAAGACCAACAGTCAGACAAGACACACAGACTGACAAGACCAACAGTCTGACAAGACCAACAGTCAGACAAGATCAACAGTCTGACAAGACCAACAGTCTGACAAGACCGACAGTCTGACAAGACCAACAGTCTGACAAGACCCACAGTCAGACAAGACCAACAAACTGTCAAGACCAACAGTCAGACAAGACCAACAGACTGACAAGACCAACAGACTGACAAGACCAACAAACTGACAAGACCAACAGTCAGACAAGACCAACAGTCAGACAAGACCAACAGACTGACAAGACCAACAGGCAGACAAGACCAACAAACTGACAAGACCAACAGTCTGACAAGACCAACAGTCTGACAAGACCAACAGGCTGACAAGACCAACAGTCAGACAAGACCAACAAACTGACAAGACCAACAGTCAGACAAGACCAACAAACTGATAAGACCAACAGGCTGACAAGACCAACAGTCAGACAAGACCAACAGACTGACAAGACCAACAGTCAGACAAGACCAACAGACTGACAAGACCAACAGTCAGACAAGACCAACAGTCAGACAAGACCAACAGACTGACAAGACCAACAGTCTGACAAGACCAACAGTCTGACAAGACCAACAGTCAGACAAGACCAACAGACTGACAAGACCAACAGTCAGACAAGACCAACAGTCAGACAAGACCAACAGACTGACAAGACCAACAGTCTGACAAGACCAACAGTCAGACAAGATCAACAGTCTGACAAGACCAACAGTCTGACAAGACCGACAGTCTGACAAGACCAACAGTCTGACAAGACCAACAGTCAGACAAGACCAACAAACTGTCAAGACCAACAGTCAGACAAGACCAACAGACTGACAAGACCAACAGACTGACAAGACCAAAAAACTGACAAGACCAACAGTCAGACAAGACCAACAGTCAGACAAGACCAACAGACTGACAAGACCAACAGTCAGACAAGACCAACAGACTGACAAGACCAACAGTCAGACAAGACCAACAGTCAGACAAGACACACAGACTGACAAGACCAACAGTCTGACAAGACCAACAGTCAGACAAGACCAACAGACTGACAAGATCAACAGTCAGACAAGACCAACAGACTGACCAGACCAACAGTTAGACAAGACCAACAGACTGACAAGACCAACAGTCTGACAAGACAAACAGACTGACAAGACCAACAGTCTGACAAGACCAACAGTCAGACAAGACCAACAGTCAGACAAGACCAACATACTGACAAGACCAACACTCTGACAAGACCAACAGTCAGACAAGGCCAACAAACTGACAAGACCAACAGACTGACAAGACCAACAGTCTGACAAGACCAACAGTCACACAAGACCAACAGACTGACAAGACCAACAGACTGACAAGACCAACAAACTGACAAGACCAACAGTCATACAAGACCAACAGTCTGACACGACCAACAGTCTGACAAGACTAACAGACTGACAAGACCAACAGACTGACAAGACCAACAGTCAGACAAGACCAACAGTCTGACAAGACCAACAGTCTGACAAGACCAACAGACTGACAAGACCAACAGACAGACAAGACCAACAGTCAGCCAAGACCAACAAACTGACAAGACCAACAGTCAGACAAGACCAACAGTCAGACAAGACAAACAGTCAGACAAGACCAACAGTTTGACAAGACCAACAGTCTGACACGACCAACAAACTGACAAGACCAACAGTCAGACAAGACCAACAGTCAGACAAGACCAACAAACTGACAAGACCAACAGTCTGACAAGACCAACAGACTGACAAGACCAACAGTCTGACAAGACCAACAGCCTGACAAGACCAACAGACTGACAAGACCAACAGACTGACAAGACCAACAAACTGACAAGACCATCAAACTGACAAGACCAACAGTCTGACAAGACCAACAGTCAGACAAGACCAACAAACTGACAAGACCAACAGGCAGACAAGACCAACAGACTGACAAGACCAACAGTCAGACAAGACCAACAAACTGATAAGACCAACAGGCTGACAAGACCAACAGTCAGACAAGACCAACAGACTGACAAGACCAACAGTCAGACAAGACCAACAGACTGACAAGACCAACAGTCAGACAAGACCAACAGGCAGACAAGACCAACAGACTGACAAGACCAACAGTCAGACAAGACCAACAAACTGATAAGACCAACAGGCTGACAAGACCAACAGTCAGACAAGACCAACAGACTGACAAGACCAACAGTCAGACAAGACCAACAGACTGACAAGACCAACAGTCTGACGAGACCAACAGTCAGACAAGACCAACAGACTGACAAGACCAACAGTCAGACAAGACCAACAGTCAGACAAGACCAACAGTCAGACAAGACTAACAGACTGACAAGACCGACAGTCTGACAAGACCAACAGTCTGACAAGACCAACAGTCAGACAAGACCAACAAACTGTCAAGACCAACAGTCAGACAAGACCAACAGACTGACAAGACCAACAGACTGACAAGACCAACAAACTCACAAGACCAACAAACTGACAAGACCAACAGTCTGAAAAGACCAACAGTCAGACAAGACCAACAAACTGACAAGACCAACAGGCAG
>NC_091152.1:53308047-53334907 GCF_040958095.1 Procambarus clarkii | reverse complement strand
GTCTTGACAGTTTTGTTGGTCTTTGTCCTGACTGTTGGTCTTGTCAGACTGTTGGTCTTGTCAGACTGTCGGTCTTGTCAGACCCTGTTGGTCTTGTCAGACTGTTGATCTTGTCTGACTGTTGGTCTTATCAGACTGTGGTCTTGTCAGGCTGTTTGGTCTTGTCTGACTGTTGGTCTTGTCTGACTGTTGGTCTTGTCAGTCTGTTGGTCTTGTCTGACTGTTGGGCTGTCAGTTTGTTTGGTCTTGTCTGACTGTTGGTCTTGTCAGGCTGTGGTCTGTCAGTTTGTTGGTCTTGTCAGTCTGTTGGTCATGTCCGACTGTTGGTCTTGTCAGTCTGTTGGTCTTGTCCGACTGTTGGTCTTGTCAGTCTGTTGGTCTTGTCCGACTGTTGGTCTTGTCAGACTGTTGGTCTTGTCTGACTGTTGGTCTTGTCAGTCTGTTGGTCTTGTCTGACTGTTGGTCTTGTCTGACTGTTGGTCTTGTCAGTCTGTTGGTCTTGTCTGACTGTTGATCTTGTCAGTCTGTTGGTCTTGTCTGACTGTTGGTCTTGTCAGACTGTTGGTCTTGTCAGTCTGTGTGTCTTGTCTGACTGTTGGTCTTTTCTGACTGTTGGTCTTGTCAGTCTGTTGGTCTTGTCTGACTGTTGGTCTTGTCTGACTGTTGGTCTTGTCAGTTTGTTGGTCTTGTCAGTCTGTTGGTCTTGTCAGTCTGTTGGTCTTGTCAGTCTGTTGGTCTTGTCTGACTGTTGGTCTTGTCTGACTGTTGGTCTTGTCAGTCTGTTGGTCTTGTCTGACTGTTGGTCTTGTCAGTCTGTTGGTCTTGTCTGACTGTTGGTCTTGTTTGCCTGTTGGTCTTATCAGTTTGTTGGTCTTGTCTGACTGTTGGTCTTGTCAGTCTGTTGGTCTTGTCTGACTGTTGGTCTTGTCAGTCTGTTGGTCTTGTCTGACTGTTGGTCTTGTCAGACTGTTGGTCTTGTCAGACTGTTGGTCTTAAAAGACTGTTGGTCTTGTCAGATTGTTGGTCTTGTCTGCCTGTTGGTCTTGTCAGTCTGTTGGTCTTGTCTGACTGTTGGTCTTGTCTGACTGTTGGTCTTGTCAGTTTGTTGGTCTTGTCAGTCTGTTGGTCTTGTCAGTCTGTTGGTCTTGTCTGACTGTTGGTCTTGACAGTTTGTTGGTCTTGTCTGACTGTGGGTCTTGTCAGAATGTTGGTCTTGTCAGACTGTCGGTCTTGTCAGGCTGTTGGTCTTGTCAGACTGTTGGTCTTGTCAGACTGTTGGTCTTGTCAGTCTGTTGGTCTTTTCTGACTGTTGGTCTTGTCTGACTGTTGGTCTTGTCAGTCTGTTGGTCTTGTCTGACTGTTGGTCTTGTCAGACTGTTGGTCTTGTCAGACTGTTGGTCTTGTCAGTCTGTTGGTCTTGTCTGACTGTTGGTCTTGTCTGACTGTTGGTCTTGTCAGTCTGTTGGTCTTGTCTGACTGTTGGTCTTGTCAGTCTGTTGGTCTTGTCTGACTGTTGGTCTTGTCAGCCTGTTGGACTTATCAGTTTGTTGGTCTTGTCTGACTGTTGGTCTTGTCAGTCTGTTAGTCTTGTCTGACTGTTGGTCTTGTCAGACTGTTGGTCTTGTCAGACTGTTGGTCTTAAAAGACTGTTGGTCTTGTCAGATTGTTGGTCTTGTCTGCCTGTTGGTCTTGTCAGTTTGTTGGTCTTGTCTGACTGTTGGTCTTGTCAGACTGTTGGTCTTGTCAGTTTGTTGGTCTTGTCAGTTTGTTGGTCTTGTCTGACTGTTGGTCTTGTCTGACTGTTGGTCTTGTCAGTCTGTTGGTCTTGTCTGACTGTTGGTCTTGTCAGGCTGTTGGTCTTGTCAGTTTGTTGGTCTTGTCAGTCTGTTGGTCATGTCCGACTGTTGGTCTTGTCAGTCTGTTGGTCTTGTCCGACTGTTGGTCTTGTCAGTCTGTTGGTCTTGTCCGACTGTTGGTCTTGTCAGACTGTTGGTCTTGTCAGACTGTTGGTCTTGTCAGTCTGTTGGTCTTGTCTGACTGTTGGTCTTGTCTGACTGTTGGTCTTGTCAGTCTGTTGGTCTTGTCTGACTGTTGATCTTGTCAGTCTGTTGGTCTTGTCTGACTGTTGGTCTTGTCAGACTGTTGGTCTTGTCAGTCTGTGTGTCTTGTCTGACTGTTGGTCTTGTCGGACTGTTGGTCTTGTCAGTCTGTTGGTCTTGTCTGACTGTTGGTCTTGTCTGACTGTTGGTCTTGTCAGTTTGTTGGTCTTGTCAGTCTGTTGGTCTTGTCAGTCTGTTGGTCTTGTCAGACTGTTGGTCTTGTCAGACTGTTGGTCTTGTCAGTCTGTTGGTCTTTTCAGTTTGTTGGTCTTGTCTGACTGTTGGTCTTGTCAGTTTGTTGTTCTTGTCTGACTGTTGGTCTTGTCTGACTGTTGGTCTTGTCATTTTGTTGGTCGTGTCAGACTGTTGGTCTTGTCAAACTGTTGGTCTTGTCTGACTGTTTGTCTTGTCTGACTGTTGGTCTTGTCTGACTGTTGGTCTTGTCAGTTTGTTGGTCTTGTCTGACTGTTGGTCTTGTCTGTCTGTTGGTCTTGTCAGTCTGTTGGTCTTGTCAGACTGTTGGTCTTGTCAAACTGTTGGTCTTGTCTGACTGTTGGTCTTGTCAGTCTGTTGGTCTTGTCAGTCTGTTAGTCTTGTCAGACTGTTAGTCGTGTCAGACTGTTGGTCTTGTATGACTGTTGGTCTTGTCAGTTTGTTGGTCTTGTCAGTCTGTTGGTCTTGTCAGTCTGTTGGTCTTGTGTGACTGTTGGTCTTGTCAGACTGTTGGTCATGTTTGACTGTTGGTCTTGTCAGACTGTTGGTCTTGTCAGTCTGTTGTTCTTGTCAGTTTGTTGGTCTTGTCTGACTGTTGGTCTTGTCAGAGTGTTGGTCTTGTAAGTATGTTGGTCTTGTCTGACTGTTGGTCTTGTCTGACTGTTGGTCTTGTCAGACTGTTGGTCTTGTCAGTCTGTTTGTCTTGTCAGACTGTTGGTCTTGTCAGTCTGTTGGTCTTGTCTGACTGTTGGTCTGGTCAGTCTGTTGGTCTTGTCTGACTGTTGATCATGTCAGTCTGTTGGTGTTGTCAGTCTGTGTGTCTTGTCTGACTGTTGGTCTTGTCTGACTGTTTTTCTTGTCAGTCTGTTGGTCTTGTCTGACTGTTGGTCTTGTCAGTCTGTTGGTCTTGTCTGACTGTTGGTCTTGTCTGACTGTTGGTCTTGTCAGTTTATTGGTCTTGTCAGTCTGTTGGTCTTGTCAGTCTGTTGGTCTTGTCTGACTGTTGGTCTTGACAGTTTGTTGGTCTTGTCTGACTGTTGGTCTTGTCAGACTGTTGGTCTTGTCAGACTGTCGGTCTTGTCAGACTGTTGGTCTTGTCAGACTGTTGATCTTGTCTGACTGTTGGTCTTATCAGACTGTTGGTCTTGTCAGTCTGTTGGTCTTGTCTGACTGTTGGTCTTGTCTGACTGTTGGTCTTGTCAGTCTGTTGGTCTTGTCTGACTGTTGGTCTTGTCAGTTTGTTGGTCTTGTCTGACTGTTGGTCTTGTCAGGCTGTTGGTCTTGTCAGTTTGTTGGTCTTGTCAGTCTGTTGGTCATGTCCGACTGTTGGTCTTGTCAGTCTGTTGGTCTTGTCCGACTGTTGGTCTTGTCAGTCTGTTGGTCTTGTCCGACTGTTGGTCTTGTCAGACTGTTGGTCTTGTCTGACTGTTGGTCTTGTCAGTCTGTTGGTCTTGTCTGACTGTTGGTCTTGTCTGACTGTTGGTCTTGTCAGTCTGTTGGTCTTGTCTGACTGTTGATCTTGTCAGTCTGTTGGTCTTGTCTGACTGTTGGTCTTGTCAGACTGTTGGTCTTGTCAGTCTGTGTGTCTTGTCTGACTGTTGGTCTTTTCTGACTGTTGGTCTTGTCAGTCTGTTGGTCTTGTCTGACTGTTGGTCTTGTCTGACTGTTGGTCTTGTCAGTTTGTTGGTCTTGTCAGTCTGTTGGTCTTGTCAGTCTGTTGGTCTTGTCAGACTGTTGGTCTTGTCAGACTGTTGGTCTTGTCAGTCTGTTGGTCTTTTCAGTTTGTTGGTCTTGTCTGACTGTTGGTCTTGTCAGTTTGTTGGTCTTGTCTGACTGTTGGTCTTGTCTGACTGTTGGTCTTGTCAGTTTGTTGGTCGTGTCAGACTGTTGGTCTTGTCAAACTGTTGGTCTTGTCTGACTGTTTGTCTTGTCTGACTGTTGGTCTTGTCTGACTGTTGGTCTTGTCAGTTTGTTGGTCTTGTCTGAGTGTTGGTCTTGTCTGTCTGTTGGTCTTGTCAGTCTGTTGGTCTTGTCAGACTGTTGGTCTTGTCAAACTGTTGGTCTTGTCTGACTGTTGGTCTTGTCAGTCTGTTGGTCTTGTCAGTCTGTTAATCTTGTCAGACTGTTAGTCGTGTCAGACTGTTGGTCTTGTATGACTGTTGGTCTTGTCAGTTTGTTGGTCTTGTCAGTCTGTTGGTCTTGTCAGTCTGTTGGTCTTGTGTGACTGTTGGTCTTGTCAGACTGTTGGTCTTGTGTGACTGTTGGTCTTGTCAGACTGTTGGTCTTGTCAGTCTGTTGGTCTTGTCAGTTTGTTGGTCTTGTCTGACTGTTGGTCTTGTCAGAGTGTTGGTCTTGTCAGAATGTTGGTCTTGTCTGACTGTTGGTCTTGTCTGACTGTTGGTCTTGTCAGACTGTTGGTCTTGTCAGTCTGTTTGTCTTGTCAGACTGTTGGTCTTGTCAGTCTGTTGGTCTTGTCTGACTGTTGGTCTGGTCAGTCTGTTGGTCTTGTCTGACTGTTGATCATGTCAGTCTGTTGGTCTTGTCAGTCTTTGTGTCTTGTCTGACTGTTGGTCTTGTCTGACTGTTGGTCTTGTCAGTCTGTTGGTCTTGTCTGACTGTTGGTCTTGTCAGTCTGTTGGTCTTGTCTGACTGTTGGTCTTGTCTGACTGTTGGTCTTGTCAGTTTATTGGTCTTGTCAGTCTGTTGGTCTTGTCAGTCTGTTGGTCTTGTCTGACTGTTGGTCTTGACAGTTTGTTGGTCTTGTCTGACTGTTGGTCTTGTCAGACTGTTGGTCTTGTCAGACTGTCGGTCTTGTCAGACTGTTGGTCTTGTCAGACTGTTGAGCTTGTCTGACTGTTGGTCTTGTCAGACTGTTGGTCTTGTCAGTCTGTTGGTCTTGTCTGACTGTTGGTCTTGTCTGACTGTTGGTCTTGTCAGTCTGTTGGTCTTGTCTGACTGTTGGTCTTGTCAGACTGTTGGTCTTGTCAGACTGTTGGTCTTGTCAGTCTGTTGGTCTTGTCTGACTGTTGGTCTTGTCTGACTGTTGGTCTTGTCAGTCTGTTGGTCTTATCTGACTGTTGGTCTTGTCAGTCTGTTGGTCTTGTCTGACTGTTGGTCTTGTCAGCCTGTTGGTCTTATCAGTTTGTTGGTCTTGTCTGACTGTTGGTCTTGTCAGTCTGTTGGTCTTGTCTGACTGTTAGTCTTGTCAGACTGTTGGTCTTGTCAGACTGTTGGTCTTCAAAGACTGTTGGTCTTGTCAGATTGTTGGTCTTGTCTGCCTGTTGGTCTTGTCAGTTTGTTGGTCTTGTCTGACTGTTGGTCTTGTCAGACTGTTGGTCTTGTCAGTTTGTTGGTCTTGTCAGTTTGTTGGTCTTGTCTGACTGTTGGTCTTGTCTGACTGTTGGTCTTGTCAGTCTGTTGGTCTTGTCTGACTGTTGGTCTTTTCAGGCTGTTGGTCTTGTCAGTTTGTTGGTCTTGTCAGTTTGTCGGTCTTGTCTGACTGTTGGTCTTGTCAGTCTGTTGGTCTTGTCAGTATGTTGGTCTTGTCTGACTGTTGGTCTTGTCTGACTGTTGGTCTTGTCAGACTGTTGGTCTTGTCAGTCTTTTTGTCTTCTCAGACTGTTGGTCTTGTCAGTCTGTTGGTCTTGTCTGAATGTTGGTCTGGTCAGTCTGTTGGTCTTGTCTGACTGTTGATCTTGTCAGTCTGTTGGTCTTGTCTGACTGTTGGTCTTGTCAGACTGTTGGTCTTGTCAGTCTGTGTGTCTTGTCTGACTGTTGGTCTTGTCTGACTGTTGGTCTTGTCAGTCTGTTGGTCTTGTCTGACTGTTGGTCTTGTCAGTCTGTTGGTCTTGTCTGACTGTTGGTCTTGTCTGACTGTTGGTCTTGTCAGTTTATTGGTCTTGTCAGTCTGTTGGTCTTGTCAGTCTGTTGGTCTTGTCTGACTGTTGGTCTTGACAGTTTGTTGGTCTTGTCTGACTGTTGGTCTTGTCAGACTGTTGGTCTTGTCAGACTGTCGGTCTTGTCAGACTGTTGGTCTTGTCAGACTGTTGATCTTGTCTGACTGTTGGTCTTGTCAGACTGTTGGTCTTGTCAGTCTGTTGGTCTTGTCTGACTGTTGGTCTTGTCTGACTGTTGGTCTTGTCAGTCTGTTGGTCTTGTCTGACTGTTGGTCTTGTCAGACTGTTGGTCTTGTCAGACTGTTGGTCTTGTCAGTCTGTTGGTCTTGTCTGACTGTTGGTCTTGTCTGACTGTTGGTCTTGTCAGTCTGTTGGTCTTGTCTGACTGTTGGTCTTGTCAGTCTGTTGGTCTTGTCTGACTGTTGGTCTTGTCAGCCTGTTGGTCTTATCAGTTTGTTGGTCTTGTCTGACTGTTGGTCTTGTCAGATTGTTGGTCTTGTCTGCCTGTTGGTCTTGTCAGTTTGTTGGTCTTGTCTGACTGTTGGTCTTGTCAGACTGTTGGTCTTGTCAGTTTGTTGGTCTTGTCAGTTTGTTGGTCTTGTCTGACTGTTGGTCTTGTCTGACTGTTGGTCTTGACAGTTTGTTGGTCTTGTCTGACTGTTGGTCTTGTCAGACTGTTGGTCTTGTCAGACTGTCGGTCTTGTCAGACTGTTGGTCTTGTCAGACTGTTGAGCTTGTCTGACTGTTGGTCTTGTCAGACTGTTGGTCTTGTCAGTCTGTTGGTCTTGTCTGACTGTTGGTCTTGTCTGACTGTTGGTCTTGTCAGTCTGTTGGTCTTGTCTGACTGTTGGTCTTGTCAGACTGTTGGTCTTGTCAGACTGTTGGTCTTGTCAGTCTGTTGGTCTTGTCTGACTGTTGGTCTTGTCTGACTGTTGGTCTTGTCAGTCTGTTGGTCTTATCTGACTGTTGGTCTTGTCAGTCTGTTGGTCTTGTCTGACTGTTGGTCTTGTCAGCCTGTTGGTCTTATCAGTTTGTTGGTCTTGTCTGACTGTTGGTCTTGTCAGTCTGTTGGTCTTGTCTGACTGTTAGTCTTGTCAGACTGTTGGTCTTGTCAGACTGTTGGTCTTCAAAGACTGTTGGTCTTGTCAGATTGTTGGTCTTGTCTGCCTGTTGGTCTTGTCAGTTTGTTGGTCTTGTCTGACTGTTGGTCTTGTCAGACTGTTGGTCTTGTCAGTTTGTTGGTCTTGTCAGTTTGTTGGTCTTGTCTGACTGTTGGTCTTGTCTGACTGTTGGTCTTGTCAGTCTGTTGGTCTTGTCTGACTGTTGGTCTTTTCAGGCTGTTGGTCTTGTCAGTTTGTTGGTCTTGTCAGTTTGTCGGTCTTGTCTGACTGTTGGTCTTGTCAGTCTGTTGGTCTTGTCAGTATGTTGGTCTTGTCTGACTGTTGGTCTTGTCTGACTGTTGGTCTTGTCAGACTGTTGGTCTTGTCAGTCTTTTTGTCTTCTCAGACTGTTGGTCTTGTCAGTCTGTTGGTCTTGTCTGAATGTTGGTCTGGTCAGTCTGTTGGTCTTGTCTGACTGTTGATCTTGTCAGTCTGTTGGTCTTGTCTGACTGTTGGTCTTGTCAGACTGTTGGTCTTGTCAGTCTGTGTGTCTTGTCTGACTGTTGGTCTTGTCTGACTGTTGGTCTTGTCAGTCTGTTGGTCTTGTCTGACTGTTGGTCTTGTCAGTCTGTTGGTCTTGTCTGACTGTTGGTCTTGTCTGACTGTTGGTCTTGTCAGTTTATTGGTCTTGTCAGTCTGTTGGTCTTGTCAGTCTGTTGGTCTTGTCTGACTGTTGGTCTTGACAGTTTGTTGGTCTTGTCTGACTGTTGGTCTTGTCAGACTGTTGGTCTTGTCAGACTGTCGGTCTTGTCAGACTGTTGGTCTTGTCAGACTGTTGATCTTGTCTGACTGTTGGTCTTGTCAGACTGTTGGTCTTGTCAGTCTGTTGGTCTTGTCTGACTGTTGGTCTTGTCTGACTGTTGGTCTTGTCAGTCTGTTGGTCTTGTCTGACTGTTGGTCTTGTCAGACTGTTGGTCTTGTCAGACTGTTGGTCTTGTCAGTCTGTTGGTCTTGTCTGACTGTTGGTCTTGTCTGACTGTTGGTCTTGTCAGTCTGTTGGTCTTGTCTGACTGTTGGTCTTGTCAGTCTGTTGGTCTTGTCTGACTGTTGGTCTTGTCAGCCTGTTGGTCTTATCAGTTTGTTGGTCTTGTCTGACTGTTGGTCTTGTCAGATTGTTGGTCTTGTCTGCCTGTTGGTCTTGTCAGTTTGTTGGTCTTGTCTGACTGTTGGTCTTGTCAGACTGTTGGTCTTGTCAGTTTGTTGGTCTTGTCAGTTTGTTGGTCTTGTCTGACTGTTGGTCTTGTCTGACTGTTGGTCTTGTCAGTCTGTTGGTCTTGTCTGACTGTTGGTCTTGTCAGGCTGTTGGTCTTGTCAGTTTGTTGGTCTTGTCAGTCTGTTGGTCATGTCCGACTGTTGGTCTTGTCAGTCTGTTGGTCTTGTCCGACTGTTGGTCTTGTCAGTCTGTTGGTCTTGTCCGACTGTTGGTCTTGTCAGACTGTTGGTCTTGTCAGACTGTTGGTCTTGTCAGTCTGTTGGTCTTGTCTGACTGTTGGTCTTGTCTGACTGTTGGTCTTGTCAGTTTGTTGGTCTTGTCAGTCTGTTGGTCTTGTCAGTCTGTTGGTCTTGTCTGACTGTTGGTCTTGACAGTTTGTTGGTCTTGTCTGACTGTTAGTCTTGTCAGACTGTTGGTCTTGTCAGACTGTCGGTCTTGTCAGACTGTTGGTCTTGTCAGACTGTTGATCTTGTCTGACTGTTGGTCTTGTCAGACTGTTGGTCTTGTCAGTCTGTTGGTCTTGTCTGACTGTTGGTCTTGTCTGACTGTTGGTCTTGTCAGTCTGTTGGTCTTGTCTGACTGTTGGTCTTGTCAGACTGTTGGTCTTGTCAGACTGTTGGTCTTGTCAGTCTGTTGGTCTTGTCTGACTTTTGGTCTTGTCTGACTGTTGGTCTTGTCAGTCTGTTGGTCTTGTTTGACTGTTGGTCTTGTCAGTCTGTTGGTCTTGTCTGACTGTTGGTCTTGTCAGCCTGTTGGTCTTATCAGTTTGTTGGTCTTGTCTGACTGTTGGTCTTGTCAGTCTGTTGGTCTTGTCTGACTGTTGGTCTTGTCAGACTGTTGGTCTTAAAAGACTGTTGGTCTTGTCAGATTGTTGGTCTTGTCTGCCTGTTGGTCTTGTCAGTTTGTTGGTCTTGTCTGACTGTTGGTCTTGTCAGACTGTTGGTCTTGTCAGTTTGTTGGTCTTGTCAGTTTGTTGGTCTTGTCTGACTGTTGGTCTTGTCTGACTGTTGGTCTTGTCAGTCTGTTGGTCTTGTCTGACTGTTGGTCTTGTCAGGCTGTTGGTCTTGTCAGTTTGTTGGTCTTGTCAGTCTGTTGGTCATGTCCGACTGTTGGTCTTGTCAGTCTGTTGGTCTTGTCCGACTGTTGGTCTTGTCAGTCTGTTGGTCTTGTCCGACTGTTGGTCTTGTCAGACTGTTGGTCTTGTCAGACTGTTGGTCTTGTCAGTCTGTTGGTCTTGTCCGACTGTTGGTCTTGTCAGACTGTTGGTCTTGTCAGACTGTTGGTCGTGTCAGACTGTTGGACTTGTCAGTCTGTTGGTCTTGTCCGACTGTTGGTCTTGTCAGGCTGTTGGTCTTGTCAGACTGTTGGTCTTGTCAGTCTGTTGGTCTTTTCCGACTGTTGGTCTTGTCAGACTGTTGTTCGTGTCAGACTGTTGGTCTTGTCAGTCTGTTGGTCTTGTCTGACTGTCGGTCTTGTCAGTCTGGTGGTCTTGTCAGTTTGTTGGTCTTGTCTGACTGTTGGTCTTGTCAGACTGTTGGTCTTGTCAGTTTGTTGGTCTTGTCAGTTTGTTGGTCTTGTCTGACTGTTGGTCTTGTCTGACTGTTGGTCTTGTCAGTCTGTTGGTCTTGTCTGACTGTTGGTCTTGTCAGGCTGTTGGTCTTGTCAGTTTGTTGGTCTTGTCAGTCTGTTGGTCATGTCCGACTGTTGGTCTTGTCAGTCTGTTGGTCTTGTCCGACTGTTGGTCTTGTCAGTCTGTTGGTCTTGTCCGACTGTTGGTCTTGTCAGACTGTTGGTCTTGTCAGACTGTTTGTCTTGTCAGTCTGTTGGTCTTGTCCGACTGTTGGTCTTGTCAGACTGTTGGTCTTGTCAGACTGTTGGTCGTGTCAGACTGTTGGACTTGTCAGTCTGTTGGTCTTGTCCGACTGTTGGTCTTGTCAGGCTGTTGGTCTTGTCAGACTGTTGGTCTTGTCAGTCTGTTGGTCTTTTCCGACTGTTGGTCTTGTCAGACTGTTGGTCGTGTCAGACTGTTGGTCTTGTCAGTCTGTTGGTCTTGTCTGACTGTCGGTCTTGTCAGTCTGTTGGTCTTGTCAGTCTGTTGGTCTTGTCAGTCTGTTGGTCTTGTCAAATATACTAACATGACTGTCAGTTAGTAGATTTGTCTGTGAATCTAAGTGTATTACAGTCACTTTTATTATATTACAGTCTGTGTCTATGACAGTCAGTCTGTCTCTATTACTGTCAGTCTGTGTCTATTACAGTCAGTCTGTGAGTGATTGAATCTATTATTGACATGAAATCCTAACGATCTAAATTCTTGTTCTGTTATCAAATTTTAGGAGTCGATATAATTTTTTTTTATACGAGTCGCGTGACAGAAAATTCCGTTTACCGCGAAGCCAACTTTGCGTGACCGGATATCACAGCGGTCACTAAACGAGTTCGTTCGCTTACAAGTGGAACTGTGAGGGGGAGAGGGTGGGTTGGGGGTTCCGTCTTGGTTCATTTCGACGGGTTGAAATGTGCATTAGAACCGCCTTTAAAGATGCCACTGAACCGCCTTCAAAGATACCGCTGAACCGCCTTCAAAGATGCCACAGAGCCGCCTTCAAAGACACCACAGAGCCGCCTTCAAACACACCACAGAACCGCCTTCAAACACACCACAGAACCGCCTTCAAAGATGCCACAAAACCGCCTTCAAACACACCACAGAACCTTTCTGATATATTTTTCATACCGTCAGGATGTCAGTTAACGCAGAATATATTTATATATTCCCCCAATCATGACCTTCAATAAACGTTTGATGAGACAAATATATTTTAGAATTTTCAGCTCTCGCGCCACGAACAATTTTCTGCCAAAATTTTCAATTTAATATTACCCCCCCCCCCCATTTGGACGGGAGAAAAGGGCGTTAATACCTTTTTTTCTAGTTAAGGTTGAACTATTTACCCTTAGTTTCGTCTCCCACTACGTGACTAAACTTTATTTCTGTCCACTGAACTCTAGGTGCAATTTTTGGCCAGAAATGACAAGAATACAACATTAATTGGATTTGGTTTATATAAATTTTTGTTATAGTATTGCGGTCACACTATTTTCTGATATATTTGAAATATGTGTGTTGATATCTAGTGTAATATTTTGTGGAGAATGGGAAACCTGTCAACTTTTTGGAATATTTTTACATATACTATATATTATGGGCTTTGTTTTATGGCCCAGGGAGTGAACAGTGGGTAGGTGGGATAGTGGTAGGTGGTGGTGGCTAGCTAGGATAGTGGTAGGTGGTGGTGGATAGCTAGGATAGTGGTAGGTGGTGGTGGCTAGCTAGGATAGTGGTAGGTGGTGGTGGCTAGCTAGGATAGTGGTAGGTGGTGGTGGCTAGCTAGGATAGTGGTAGGTGGTGGTGGCTAGCTAGGATAGTGGTAGGTGGTGGTGGCTAGCTAGGATAGTGGTAGGTGGTGGTGGCTAGCTAGGATAGTGGTAGGTGGTGGTGGCTAGCTAGGATAGTGGTAGGTGGTGGTGGCTAGCTAGGATAGTGGTAGGTGGTGGTGGCTAGCTAGGATAGTGGTAGGTGGTGGTGGCTAGCTAGGATAGTGGCAGGTGGTGGTGGCTAGCTAGGATAGTGGTAGGTGGTGGTGGCTAGCTAGGATAGTGGCAGGTGGTGGTGGTGGCTAGCTTCGGGTTCAGAGAGAGAAAGATGAATAAAGTGAATGAGAGAGAAAGATGAATCAAGTGAATGAGAGAGAAAGATGAATAAAGTGAATGAGAGAGAAAGATGAATAAAGTGAATGAGAGAGAAAGAGAAAGAATAGGGGAGGATGTATAACTATCAGTTACCTCCCACTATACAGATCCCAATACATCAATAATGTATACAAGATATCAATTTTGTTAGGATAGCAATATTTTCACGGCTATCAGATAGATTTGGCATTCGTTAACTCTGCTTTGTTGCTATTGATGCAATAATTGAAGCATAAATTGATGCAACAATTGAAGCAAAAATTGTTGCAACAATGTCCAGAAGAGGCACAAAGCGGCTGTTAATGAACGTAGATCACCACACAGGTGATGGTTGTGTCCGCGAAGTTAAACAGATGTGAGACATTTGTCACAGTCTGATGGATCACCAACAGTTAATGGTTTTAACAGTTAAGTGAACTGGACACTTAACGTTGACGCAGTGGTGACTCTCCTCCAGCACTTGCGTCATGACGTTGACGCAGTGGTGACTCCATACTAAGGCTCAGAATGAGGTTACACACCTTCACTAAGGCTCAGAGGGAGGTTACACACCTTCACTAAGACCCAGAGTGAGGTTACACACCTTCACTAAGGCTCAGAGTGAGGTTACACACCTTCACTAAGGCTCAGAGTGAGGTTACACACCTTCACTAAGGCTGAGAATGAGGTTACACACTTTCACTAAGGCTCAGAGTGAGGTTACACACCTTCACTAAGGCCCCAGAGTGAGGTTACACACCTTCACTAAGGCTCAGAATGAGGTTACACACCTCACTTAGGCTCAGAATGAGGTTACACACCTTCACTAAGGCCCAGAGTGAGGTTACACACCTTCACTAAGGCTCAGAGTGAGGTTACACACCTTCACTAAGGCCCAGAGTGAGGTTACACACCTTCACTAAGGCCCAGAGTGAGGTTACACACCTTCACTAAGGCTCAGAGGGAGGTTACACACCTTCCCTAAGGCTCAGAGTGAGGTTACACACCTTCACTAAGGCTCAGAGGGAGGTTACACACCTTCCCTAAGGCTCAGAGTGAGGTTACACACCTTCACTAAGGCTCAGAGTGAGGTTACACACCTTCACTAAGGCCCAGAGTGAGGTTACACACCTTCACTAAGGCCCAGAGTGAGGTTACACACCTTCACTAAGGCTCAGAGTGAGGTTACACACCTTCACTAAGGCTCAGAGTGAGGTTACACACCTTCACTAAGGCTCAGAGTGAGGTTACACACCTTCACTAAGGCTCAGAGTGAGGTTACACACCTTCACTAAGGCTCACAGTGAGGTTACACACCTTCACTAAGGCTCAGAGTGAGGTTACACACCTTCACTAAGGCTCAGAGTGAGGTTACACACCTTCACTAAGGCCCAGAGTGAGGTTACACACCTTCACTAAGGCTCAGAGTGAGGTTACACACCTTCACTAAGGCTCAGAGTGAGGTTACACACCTTCACTAAGGCCCCAGAGTGAGGTTACACACCTTCACTAAGGCCCAGAGTGAGGTAACACACCTTCACTAAGGCTCAGAGTGAGGTTACACACCTTCACTAAGGCTCAGAGTGAGGTTACACACCTTCACTAAGGCCCCAGAGTGAGGTTACACACCTTCACTAAGGCCCCAGAGTGAGGTTACACACCTTCACTAAGGCCCCAGAGTGAGGTTACACACCTTCACTAAGGCCCAGTGAGGTTACACACCTTCACTAAGGCCCAGAGTGAGGTTACACACCTTCACTAAGGCCCAGAGTGAGGTTACACACCTTCACTAAGGCCCAGAGTGAGGTTACACACCTTCACTAAGGCCCAGAGTGAGGTTACACACCTTCACTAAGGCCCAGAGTGAGGTTACACACCTTCACTAAGGCCCAGAGTGAGGTTACACACCTTCACTAAGGCTCAGAGTGAGGTTACACACCTTCACTAAGGCCCAGAGTGAGGTTACACACCTTCACTAAGGCTCAGAGTGAGGTTACACACCTTCACTAAGGCTCAGAGTGAGGTTACACACCTTCACTAAGGCCCAGAGTGAGGTTACACACCATCACTAAGGCTCAGAGTGAGGTTACACACCTTCACTAAGGCCCAGAGTGAGGTTACACACCTTCACTGGTTGTGAGGGTGTGTATCTGGTTGTGGCCAGAAACTATACGTTGCTTCATGGAGGCCTTCATCATCACTACCTCCACTTCTCAATCTCCTAAGTGAACCTTAGCACTGAACCTCGTTGGAATGCGTCCTTAAGCCGCCGCAAGTGCTCAATAGCAGGTACCTGCAGAAATATGTCGTCTACGTACCTGGACTAGACGCCCGGCTTTAGGCCCGCGTCGACCAGGACGTTCAGTTCGACGGTACTCATGTAAAGTTAGCAGAAAGCGTCCAAGTAAATAGATTGTTGTGGGGGTCCAAGGGCGGTCCCCACAGCAACGCCGTCTACTTGCTAACGCATGCGCCCATCAGGGGGAAGAACCAGGATGGGTGCGCCCATCAGGTCCCAGGAAGAGGGGCCTCTTCGGTCCAGGCTTCGAGTAGTTCCCCGAGTGTGTCTTCTGGGATGTCAAGAGGAGTATAAAATGGCCTCGAATGGGCCATTTAGACCTTTGGCTGCCTCATATATTCTTATATACATACGTTGTTATGTTCTAGTGCTTAATATAGAGGCAGTAGACGCGACGGCTCAGTGTAGGCCGCCCTGTATGCACCAGCCATAACGAGAGTGGCCTTAAATATACTGACGACATCAATGCAGCCACGACACATGAATGCAGGCACGACACATCAATGCAGGCACGACACATCAATGCAGGCACGACACATCAATGCAGCCACGACACATCAATGCAGCCACGACACATCAATGCAGCCACGACACATCAATGCAGGCACGACACATCAATGCAGCCACGACACATCAATGCATGCACGACACATCAATGCAGCCACGACACATCAATGCAGGCACGACACATCAATGCAGCCACGACACATCAATGCAGGCACGACACATCAATGCAGCCACGACACACCAATGCAGGCACGACACATCAATGCAACCACGACACACCAATACAGGCACGACACATCAATGCAGGCACGACACATCAATGCAACCACGACACATCAATGCAGGCACGACACATCAATGCAACCACGACACACCAATGCAGGCACGACACATCAATGAAGCCACGACACATCAATGCAGCCACGACACATCAATGTAGGCACGACACATCAATGCAGCCACGACACATCAATGCAGACACGACACATCAATACAGCCATGACCCATCAATGCAGCCACGACACATCAATGCAGGCACGACACATCAATACAGCCACAACACTTCAATGCAGGCACGACACATCAATACAGCCACAACACATCAATGCAGCCACGACACATCAATGCAGGCACGACACATCAATGCAGGCACGACACATCAATACAGCCACGACACATCAATGCAGGCACGACACATCAATGTAGGCACGACACATCAATGCAGGTACGACACATCAATGAAGCCACGACACAACAATGCAGCCACGACACATCAATGCAGCCATGACACATCAATGCAGGCACGACACATCAATACAGCCACGACATATCAATGCAGGCACGACACATCAATGCAGCCACGACACATCAATGCAACCACGACACATCAATGCAGCCACGACACATCAATGCAGGCACGACACATCAATGCAGGCACGACACATCAATGCAGCAACGACACATCAATGCAGGCACGACACATCAATGCAGCCACGACACATCAATGCAGGCACGACACATCAATGCAGGCACGACACATCAATGCAGCCACGACACATCAATGCAGCCACGACACATCAATGCAGGCACGACACATCAATACAGCCACGACACATCAATGCAGCCACGACGCATCAATGCAGGCACGACACATCAATACAGCCACGACACATCAATGCAGCCACGACACATCAATGCAGGCACGACACATCAACACAGCCACGACACATCAATGCAGCCACGACACATCAATGCAGGCACGACACATCAACGCAGGCACGAGTCGTATATGGTCGGGTGGATATGGTATCACGACCCATAAATTACGGAAGCAATCCACAACCATTTCAATATATTTCTCTTTCGTCACGATTACAAACTTACGGTCGTGCATATCCTTGTTCAATGACTTCCAGGACGAGCGTGTGTCTTGCTTTCCGACCGTCCCTCGCGGTCACTTGTCCCTCGATAGAATACTTGATGAATCAGATACTTTTGATATCGTTCGACTTATGTGTTTTTGTTCTCGTATTGGCATCCTTGGTGATATTTAGCGCCCTCTGATTATTCCGTACATTTGATGGTGCTACATAGCCTTCCCGGCTTGGTGCCTTCCTTTGATAATTACTTACTTATGCTACGATATGCTGAAGGCTGTTAAACCTGTGGGCTAGCCAGAGTCCGCAAGTGTAAGAATGCTGGTGTCAACACTCCCACACCCCCACCACTCCACCAACATCCCCCTTCACACCACCCACACCCCCTTCACACCACCCACACCCCCACCACTCCACTCACACCCCCCTTCACACGACCCACACCCCCTTCACACCACCCACACCCCCACCACTCCACCCACACCCCCCTTCACACCACCCACACCCCCTTCACACCACCCACACCCCCACCACTCCACCCACACCCCCCTTCACACCACCCACACCCCCTTCACACCACCCACACCCCCACCACTCCACCCAGCCATCCTGTGGGTGGTAGTGGACCCCATACCCATCCAGTGGGCGGTGGTGGACCCCATACCCATCCTGTGGGTGGTAGTGGACCCCATACTCATCCTGTGGGTGGTAGTGGACCCCATACCCATCCTGTGGGTGGTAGTGGATCCCATACCCATCCTGTGGGTGGTAGTGGATCCCATACCCATCCTGTGGGCGGTAGTGGACCCCATACCCATCCTGTGGGTGGTAGTGGATCCCATACCCATCCTGTGGGTGGTAGTGGACCCCATACCCATCCTGTGGGTGGTAGTGGATCCCATACCCATCCTGTGGGTGGTAGTGGATCTCATACCCATCCTGTGGGTGGTAGTGGATCCCATACCCATCCTGTGGGTGGTAGTGGACCCCATACCCATCCCGTGGGCGGTAGTGGACCCCCATACCCATCCTGTGGGTGGTGGTGGACCCCATACCCATCCTGTGGGCGGTGGCGGACCCCATATCCATCCCGTGGGCGGTAGTGGACCCCATACCCATCCTGTGGGTGGTAGTGGACCCCATACCCATCCTGTGGGTGGTAGTGGACCCCATACCCATCCTGTGGGGGGTAGTGGACCCCATACCCATCCCGTGGGCGGTAGTGGATCCCATACCCATCCTGTGGGTGGTAGTGGATCCCATACCCATCCTGTGGGTGGTAGTGGACCCCATACCCATCCTGTGGGTGGTAGTGGACCACATACCCATCCTGTGGGTGATAGTGGACCCCATACCCATCCCGTGGGCGGTAGTGGATCCCATACCCATCCTGTGGGTGGTAGTGGATCCCATACCCATCCTGTGGGTGGTAGTGGACCCCATACCCATCCTGTGGGCGGTGGTGGACTCCATACCCATCCTGTGGGCGGTGGTGGACCCCATACCAATCCTGTGAGCAGTAGTGGACCCCATACCCATTCTGTGGGCGGTAGTGGACCCCCATACCCATCCTGTGGGTGGTAGTGGACCCCCATATCCATCCTGTGGGTGGTAGTGGACCCGATACCCATCCCGTGGGCGGTAGTGGACCCCATACCCATCCTGTGGGTGGTAGTGGACCCGATACCCATCCCTTGGGCGGTAGTGGACGCCATAATCATTCTGTGGGCGGTAGTGGACCCCATACCCATCCTGTGAGCAGTAGTGGACCCCCATACCCATCCTGTGGGTGGTAGTGGACCCCCATACCTATCCTGTGGGCAGTAATGGACCCATACCCATCCTGTGGGCGGTGGTGGACCCCCATACCCATCCTGTGGGTGGTAGTGGACCCTTATACCCATCCTGTGGGCGGTAGTGGACCCCATACCCATCCTGTGGGTGGTAGTGGATCCCATACCCATCCTGTGGGTGGTAGTGGACCCCATACCCATCTTGTGGTCGGTGGTGGATTCCATACCCATCCTGTGGGTGGTGGTGGACCCCATACCCATCCTGTGAGCAGTAGTGGACCCCATACCCATCCTGTGGGCAGTAGTGGACCCCCATACCCATCCTGTGGGTGGTAGCGGACCCCCATTTCCATCCTGTATGTGGTAGTGGACCCCATACCCATCCTGTTTGCGGTAGTGGACGCCATACCCATTCTGTGGGCGGTAGTGGACCCCATACCCATCCTGTGGGTGGTAGTGGATCCCATACCCATCCTGTGGGTGGTAGTGGATCCCAAACCCATCCTGTGGGTGGTAGTGGACCCCATACCCATCCTGTGGGTGGTAGTGGACCCCATACCCATCCTGTGGGTGGTAGTGGACCCCATACCCATCCCGTGGGCGGTAGTGGATCCCATACCCATCCTGTGGGTGGTAGTGGTGTAACAAACTAGGCTGTTGTAAGAATTATTCCAGAAGTTTCGTGTAGGGACCTGACCTCAACAACGCACATTCCTCTGGGGATTAGCAGGTCTGAGTCACAAATGGCGGGCGTCTCTGTTCATAGTTGCGTATAATGGACCAGTCTATAGTATTCACTTATTTAGAGAAATTAGCCTTTATTCATTTTGTATTAAAATTGTATTGTATAATATTCCTGGTTATAGTACCAAGAGTATTCTAATTATTAGGAGATTTGAGTTAAGTCACCATCAGTGACGTCACGAATCAGATCTAAGTTGTAAGGCGCGAGTGACCGGCGGTCATAGGTCATCAGAGTTGACATGTCCACTATTTCTCAAAGTTCAAATAACCATTTTGGTGATCGGGAACAGCTCTGCCGTTAGATGCTTGTGTAATTTAACTTCAGTAAAATAATTCAACCAGTCTGGATCAATTAAGTACAACAGAGGTTAATTGTTATAACTTAAACCTTGCTAGTAACTTGGTAAAACTTAGACTATGCGGAAGGATACAATGCTCTAGTCTGGGGAAGACCAGACAAGGAGAGATCAGTGTGGACTCAACTGGGAGAGGTCAACCACCTTACCTCTCTCCCAAGACCAGCCCCCAACATCTAGAGCTGGTCGCCCAAGGTAGAGTTGCTTTATGAGTTTTTATAGGGATAGTCAACTCATTGCCGTTCAGGTCAAGTAGGGAGTGAACATCTTTAGATTTTGTTTTAGTTTTCTTGTAATAAATTAATTAGTTAATATTCTGCATTTTTATTATTTCCATGTGTTTGTTATATGTGAACTTGTCCCGGTCACGTGGTCCACATTAGGCAGAGTTGGATTGGGCGCCGATTCTAACATGGAGTCGGAATTCATCATTCCCGTGTAATTAATTCCACACTCTAAGCTTCCAAGGTCATCGGTTACTAGTGGGGATCAAGCCCCAAGGTTGATTAATTAGCATGATCGATCCAGACCTCGATCATTGCTCAGTGTTATTGGTCTGGTGGTGGCGGCGGAGGCGACTCTAGGGTTTTGCTCAAAGCCTATGTCACGTCATACGGGTTGTAGAATCCTAAGTCGGTCAATCGTCTTAGGACCACGTGGCGTGGAGTTGGCTTTAGTAAAAGTTTTGGAGTCCCTTGTAGAGAATAAAAAGTAACAATTCGGGTAGAGAGGGAAAAGAAGAAGGAAAGATAAGACGAGAACACCCTCCCCGTGTTACAGTGGATCCCATACCCATCCTGTGGGTGGTAGTGGACTCCATACCCATCCTGTGGGCGGTGGTGAACTCCATAGCCATCCTGTGGGCGGTGGTGGACCCCATACCCATCCTGTGAGCAGTAGTGGACCCCATACCTATCCTGTGGGTGGTAGTGGACCCCCATATCCATCCTGTGGGTGGTAGTGGACCCCATACCCATCCTGTGGGCGGTAGTGGACGCAATACCCATTCTGTGGGCGGTAGTGGACCCCATACCCATCCTGTGAGCAGCAGTGGACCCCCATACCCATCCTGTGGGTGGTAGTGGACCCCCATACCCATCCTGTGGGTGGTAGTAGACCCTTATACCCATCCTGTGGGCGGTAGCGGACCCCATACCCATCCTGTGGGTGGTAGTGGATCCCATGCCCATCCTGTGGGTGGTAGTGGACCCCATACTCATCTTGTGGGCGGTGGTGGACTCCATACCCATCCTGTGGGCGGTGGTGGACCCATACCCATCCTGTGAGCAGTAGTGGACCCCATACCAATCCTTTGGGCGGTAGTGGACCCCCATACCCATCCTGTGGGTGGTAGTGGACCCCCATTTCCATCCTGTGGGTGGTAGTGGACCCCATACCCATCCTGTGGGCGGTAGTGGACGCCATACTCATTCTGTGGGCGGTAGTGGACCCCATATCCATCCTGTGAGCAGTAGTGGACCCCCATACCCATCCTGTGGGTTTTAGTGGACCCCCATACCCATCCTGTTTGCGGTAGTGGACCCCATACCCATCCTGTGGGCGGTGGTAGACCCCATACCCAGCCTGTGGGTGGTAGTGGACCCTTATACCCATCCTGTGGGCGGTAGTGGACCCCATACCCATCCTGTGGGCGGTAGTGGACCCCCATACCCATCCAGTGGGCGGTAGTGGACCCCATACTCATCCTGTGGGCGGTGGTGGACCCCATACCCATCCTGTGGGTGGTAGTGGACCCTTATACCCATCCTGTGGGCGGTAGTGGACCCCATACCCATCCTGTGGGCGGTAGTGGACCTCCATACCCATCCTGTGGGCGGTAGTGGACCCCATACCCATCCTGTGGGCGGTGGTGGACCCCTATACCCATCCTGTGGGTGGTAGTGAACCCCCATACCCATGCTGTGGGCGGTAGTGAACCCCATGCCCATCCTATGGGTGGTAGTGGACCCTTATACCCATCTTGTGGGCGGTAGTGGACCCCAAACCCATCCTGTGGGCGGTAGTGGACCCCCATACCCATCCTGTGGGCGGTAGTGGACCCCATACCTATCCTGTGGGCGGTGGTGGACCCCATACCCATCCTGTGGGTGGTAGTGGACCCTTATACCCATCCTGTGGGCGGTAGTGGACCCCATACCCATCCTGTGGGCGGTAGTGGACCCCCATACCCATCCTGTGGGCGGTAGTGGACCCCATACCCATCCTGTGGGCGGTGGTGGACCCCTATACCCATCCTGTGGGTGGTAGTGAACCCCCATACCCATGCTGTGGGCGGTAGTGGACCCCATGCCCATCCTGTGGGTGGTAGTGGATCCCATACCCATCCTGTGGGTGGTAGTGGACCCCATACCCATCTTGTGGGCGGTGGTGGACTCCATATCCATTCCTGTGGGCGGTGGTGGACCCCATACCCATTCTGTGAGCAGAAGTGGACCCCATACCCATCCTGTGGGCGGTAGTGGACCCCCATACCCATCCTGTGGGTGGTAGTGGACCCCATACCAATCCTGTGGGCGGTAGTGGACGCCATACCCATTCTGTGGGCGGTAGTGGACCCCATATCCATCCTGCGAGCAGTAGTGGACCCCCATACCCATCCTGTGGGTGGTAGTGGACCCCCATACCCATCCTTTGGGCGGTAGTGGACCCCATTCCCATCCTGTGGGCGGTGGTGGACCCCATACCCATCCTGTGGGTGGCAGTGGACCCCCATACCCATGCTGTGAGCGGTAGTGGACCCCATACGCATCCTGTGGGCGGTAGTGGACCCCCATACCCATCCTGTGGGCGGTAGTGGACCCCATACCTATCCTGTGGGCGGTAGTGGATCCCATACCCATCCTGTGGGCGGTAGTGGGCCCCCATACCCATCCTGTGGGCGGTAGTGGACCCCATACCTATCCTGTGGGCAGTAGTGGATCCCATACCCATCCTATGGAAGGGGGGAGGAGTAGTAGACAATGACTTGAAGAATATTTAAGTAAATACTGTCGTCACATCTCCTGTATACAGTTGTCTTAACCTTACGTGGACATGTTAGGGACATAAAAAGTATACCTGTTTACTTAACAACAAACTCACATATTACTGTTGAAACTTTTATTAGAAATACCACACTATATTTACAGCTTGAAGACACTATACATTACAATCTTTTCAGTGAAAAAGGAGGAAGCTTTGGTCCCAGATCCAATTTTCCTGTGGTTGCTAATGTCCACGATTCTTGAAAGATTTCACGAGAGAAGAAGTAATAAAAGTTAGTTAGAAATTCTCATCAAAGTTGCATTATGAGGTTGAATTATGAGAATGTGTTATGAGGTTATCACAAGCTGAGTTTGAGAGGTTCTTCTGAGCTTCACACACTCAGGTGGGAAAATAAGGCATTCGCAAAATACAGAGTTTAAGTGGATGATCTAAACTGGTTGGGCCACACTGAGTTAACGTTGTGGGTGTTGTATTTAAGGTCTAATTCATGGCTCTGTGGATATACACATAAGAACATCCCTTAGTGTATATACACATATATATATACCGTTACACAGTTTGTATCAGTGTACAATAATTCAAATAATATAATTAAACAAGTTGATTTTATTTATATTTTGTGTTCAGTTTAATACTGTTACTGGAAAGTTGTTCTAATGTCTTTGGAAAGACCAAAGTTCTGTACTTGACTAATTTATGGTTTTAAATATTCGAGAATCTTTTTGTTTAAAAAAAATATATACCTTAAAATAAAAAGTTATGTTCATAATTATCTGAAAGGGAATTTGCACAAATTTGCTGATTTCTGTAATGTGTAAAAATTTCATCAAAATCGGATGGAAAATGTCGGAAAAGTTACAGAAAAGCTTAAAAGAAAACTGTGTTTTTAAGATTTGAATTTTCCCGCCAAAAATAGCGCGTCTCGAGTCCTCAAGGATTTTATAATTATATAACTTGACTTTGTATGTACTTTCCAATGCTTTGTATTTTATTAATCGTATATTTTATTCTTTCAGAGCATAATAATTACTAGTTGGCAACTACCAATTATTACCAGATTTTCTTGCGACTTAAAAAATGCAACGGTGCCAGATTTCTTTAAAATATAGATCAAAATGTATCTAAAAAATTACTTTGGCGTAACACGGGCTTCTTATGAATGTTGATTTATATAAAATTTGCATAAGTTATAAATTGTTTACATATATATAGTGCCTTTAGTGAGGTCCAAGACTATTTTTTACTGTAATTTGAGTCCGTTAAATTTGGGAATTGTTGGACTTTTTTAACCAATATTTTATATCTGTGTGTTTTTGACAATTATTCTCATATAAAATCGGGAAGTTGCGAAGGTTTTCCAAAATTTTCTGCAGCGTCCCTGTCACACTCCATACCTGGCGCAGGGACGCTGACACCAGCTGTCACACTCCATACCTGGCGCAGGGACGCTGACACCAGCTGTCACACTCCATACCTGGCGCAGGGCCGCTGACACCAGCTGTCACACTCCATACCTGGCGCAGGGCCGCTGACACCAGCTGTCACACTCCATACCTGGCGCAGGGACGCTGACACCAGCTGTCACACTCCATACCTGGCGCAGGGCCGCTGACACCAGCTGTCACACTCCATACCTGGCGCAGGGCCGCTGACACCAGCTGTTACACTCCATACCTGGCGCAGGGCCGCTGTCACCAGCTGTCACACTCCATACCTGGCGCAGGGCCGCTGACACCAGCTGTCACACTCCATACCTGGCGCAGGGCCGCTGACACCGCTGTCACACTCCATACCTGGCGCAGGGCCGCTGACACCAGCTGTCACACTCCATACCTGGCGCAGGGCCGCTGACACCAACTGTCTCACTCTCCATACCTGGCGCAGGGCCGCTGACACCAGCTGTCACACTCCATACCTGGCGCAGGGCTGATGACACCAGCTGTCTCACTCTCCATACCTGGCGCAGGGCCGCTGACACCAGCTGTCACACTCCATACCTGGCGCAGGGCTGATGACACCAGCTGTCTCACTCTCCATACCTGGCGCAGGGCCGCTGACACCAGCTGTCTCACACTCCATACCTGGCGAAGGGCCGCTGTCACCAGCTGTCACACTCCATACCTGGCGCAGGGCCGCTGACACCAGCTGTCACACTCCATACCTGGCGCAGGGCCGCTGACACCAGCTGTCACACTCCATACCTGGCGCAGGGCCGCTGACACCAGCTGTCACACTCCATACCTGGCGCAGGGCCGCTGACACCAGCTGTGACACTCCATACCTGGCGCAGGGCCGCTGACACCAGCTGTCTCACTCTCCATACCTGGCGCAGGGCCGCTGACACCAGCTGTCACACTCCATACCTGGCGCAGGGCCGCTGAAACCAGCTGTCTCACTCTCCATACCTGGCGCAGGGCCGCTGACACCAGCTGTCACACTCCATACCTGGCGCAGGGCCGCTGACACCAACTGTCTCACTCTCCATACCTGGCGCAGGGCCGCTGACACCAGCTGTCACACTCCATACCTGGCGCAGGGCTGATGACACCAGCTGTCTCACTCTCCATACCTGGCGCAGTGCCGTTGACACCAGCTGTCACACTCCATACCTGGCGCAGGGCTGATGACACCAGCTGTCTCACTCTCCATACCTGGCGCAGGGCCGCTGACACCAGCTGTCACACTCCATACCTGGCGCAGGGCCGCTGACACCAGCTGTCACACTCCATACCTGGCGCAGGGCCGCTGACACCAGCTGTCACACTCCATACCTGGCGCAGGGCTGATGACACCAGCTGTCTCACTCTCCATACCTGGCGCAGGGCCGCTGACACCAGCTGTCTCACACTCCATACCTGGCGCAGGGCCGCTGTCACCAGCTGTCACACTCCATACCTGGCGCAGGGCCGCTGACACCAGCTGTCACACTCCATACCTGGCGCAGGGCCGCTGACACCAGCTGTCACACTCCATACCTGGCGCAGGGCCGCTGACACCAGCTGTCACACTCCATACCTGGCGCAGGGCCGCTGACACCAGCTGTCACACCCCATACCTGGCGCAGGGCTGATGAAACCAGCTGTCTCACTCTCCATACCTGGCGCAGGGCCGCTGACACCAGCTGTCACACTCCATACCTGGCGCAGGGCCGCTGACACCAGCTGTCACACTCCATACCTGGCGCAGGGCCGCTGACACCAGCTGTCTCACACTCCATACCTGGCGCAGGGCCGCTGACACCAGCTGTCTCACTCCATACCTGGCGCAGGGCCGCTGACACCAGCTGTCACACTCCATACCTGGCGCAGGGCCGCTGACACCAGCTGTCACACTCCATACCTGGCGCAGGGCCGCTGACACCAGCTGTCACACCCCATACCTGGCGCAGGGCCGCTGACACCAGCTGTCACACTCCATACCTGGCGCAGGGCCGCTGACACCAGCTGTCACACTCCATACCTGGCGCAGGGCCGCTGACACCAACTGTCTCACTCCATACCTGGCGCAGGGCCGCTGACACCAGCTGTCACACTCCATACCTGGCGCAGGGCCGCTGACACCAGCTGTCACACTCCATACCTGGCGCAGGGCCGCTGACACCAGCTGTCACACTCCATACCTGGCGCAGGGCCGCTGACACCAGCTGTCACACTCCATACCTGGCGCAGGGCTGCTGACACCAACTGTCTCACTCTCCATACCTGGCGCAGGGCCGCTGACACCAGCTGTGTCACTCTCCATACCTGGCGCAGGGCCGCTGACACCAGCTGTCACACTCCATACCTGGCGCAGGGCCGCTGACACCAGCTGTCTCACACTCCATACCTGGCGCAGGGCCGCTGACACCAGCTGTCTCACACTCCATACCTGGCGCAGGGCCGCTGACACCAGCTGTCTCACTCTCCAAACCTGGCGCAGGGCCGCTGACACCAGCTGTCTCACTCTCCATACCTGGCGCAGGGCCGCTGACACCAGCTGTCACACTCCATACCTGGCGCAGGGCCGCTGACACCAGCTGTCACACTCTCCATACCTGGCGCAGGGCCGCTGACACCAGCTGTCTCACTCTCCATACCTGGCGCAGGGCCGCTGACACCAACTGTCTCACTCTCTATACCTGGCGCGGGCCGCTGACACCAGCTGTGTCACTCTCCATACCTGGCGCAGGGCCGCTGACACCAGCTGTCACACTCCATACCTGGCGCAGGGCCGCTGACACCAGCTGTCACACTCCATACCTGGCGCAGGGCCGCTGACACCAGCTGTCACACTCCATACCTGGCGCAGGGCCGCTGACACTAGCTGTCAATCTCTATACCTGGCGCAGGGCCGCTGACACCAGCTGTCACACTCCATACCTGGCGCAGGGCCGCTGACACCAGCTGTCTCACACTCCATACCTGGCGCAGGGCCGCTGACACCAGCGGTCTCACACTCCATACCTGGCGCAGGGCCGCTGACACCAG
>NC_091152.1:53280547-53303047 GCF_040958095.1 Procambarus clarkii | reverse complement strand
TCCTCAAACAGTGCAACAGCCACAGGGAGTGGGGCACCACCCCCACATTCTACCCAACAGACACCCAACCTGCCCCTTCCCCTGTCAGCCCCCCACTAAGTACCCACCTAGGGCACCCTCCCCCCCACTCACCCCCCTCCTCCCATTCACCCCCCTCCTCCCACTCACCCATCTCCCCAGGACCTCCCTTCTTCCCCCTCCCCCAAGCCCACTCCTCTCCCACATGCCTTCCCGTCTCCCCCACCCCCAAGCCCTCCGTTCTCCCCCACCCCCCTAAGCCCCCCACTGTCCCCCACCCAACTTAAGTCTTCCCCTCTCCACCACTCCTCTAAACCCTCCCCCTCTTCCTCACCCACCTCAGCCCTCCTTTTCCCCCCACGCCCCCCAAGCCCTCCTCCCTCTTCTCCCCTATCCCCCAAAGCCTCTCCTCCCCCATGCTCCCCCAACCCTCCCCCTCTCCCCCCCCCCCCAACCCTCCCCCTCTCACTCTTCCCCCCTACCCCCCTTCCCTCCCCGCTCAGCTCGTTGATGCCGTGTGGGGGCTTTGTGGGCGGCTGCTCGAGTGTGATGCTCCTTGGGACAGTCCTCTGTCCTTTTCTAGCCTTGCGCTCCTGCTGCCGTCCTCTCCAATTGTGCTGAGCACCTTTTCCTTTTCCTTCTGTTTCGTTTTTCTCCCCCCTCTTCTCCTATCTGCTTGTCGTTTCCTGCCGACCTTTTGCTTGTTTTGCATCTTTCTTGGACTTCTCCTATTTTGACGCCCGGGTGCTTGAGGAGGCATACTCTTGCACCCGTAGAACTGTTGTACCCGACGTTTCGAGCGAGGGGAACTTTTTATTGTCAATCCCACTTTCGCCGCTGAACCCGATCTCGACGGACTGACGGTTCTTAAGGTGGCGTTTGTGGGGCGTATACTCACGACGCACCCCTAGGGGGCCCCGGCATGATCGGCGATAGCTTCCTGTTGGGTATCCTGCCTCTAATTGTGGCTCCATGGTGGGTATGGGGGCACATTCGTGGATGAATTTCTTTCTCTTCGTCTCTATGTCGATACATGTTTCCGTTGTACCCTCTCAGGCTCGTGGGGTGGGCGACCAAGCCCCCGAGTCGGCCTGTATTGGAAGACCAAGCTCTGTAGCTCCCGCTGCGTTGGGCCCCGACCTTGCTCCTCCTTTGACCGTCCTGACTTCTTCCCCCAGCTCCCCTCCCTCCTCTGTGGTTGGGTCGAGCCTCCAGCCCCCAGTGGTGACCACTTCGTCCCCTGGTGCGGCTAAGTCTCTCGTTGTGACTACTGCGCCTTTTAACCCCTCTCTCTCTGGGGGTTCTCAACGCCGTTCGCGCCCCGGCCGCACTCGCTCCATTCCTTCCCGTACTGCCGCGTATCAGGCCTTGTTTGGTCCCGCTTCATTGGTCAAATACTTTGATCTCCTCCCTCTTGATTCTGCGCCTCCTGACGATTTCTACCTCCATCGGCATCTTGTTGATTCCGTGGATGCGTCTGTTACCTTCAACCCCACTCGTCTCGGTACACGTGTCGTTGCTGCTCCTTCTCAGGATGCAGCTTCCCGCTTGGCAGCCTTGTCTTGCCTTGGCAAGATCCCTGTTCGGGTCTCCAAGAATGTTCAGATGAATGCCAGTGTTGGCACTATTCTCCTCCCGCCCCATGTTGCAACCGGTGTTCGGAATCTGCAGGATTGCCACGATGATATTCGGCATATCCTTGATGCCCAAGTCCTTTCTGTCCTCCAGGTTGACTCGTTTACTCGTCCCCCTCGTGGTGGTCGCCGTCAAGCCCTTCGTGTTGTGAAGATCACCTTTGATGGTAGGACCCTTCCATCCTCTGTCATTCTTGCTGGTGCCAGGTGCTCTGTCCAGGAGTATATTCCTTCTCCTCGGCTTTGTAACAAGTGCTGGAGGTTTGGGCATGGTGCCCTCCGCTGCTCTGGGTCTGTCTCTCTCTGTCCTTTGTGTGGGGGTGAAGGTCACTCTAAGTCGGAGTGCACTTCTCCCCAAGCTCGCTGCCTCAACTGCGGTGAGGCCCATCCTACCTTCTCCCGTGCCTGTATCCATTACAAGCTTGAGGCGGCCGTCCTCAACTTGAAGCACCGGGAGCGTTTATCTTTTCCTAAGGCGAGGCGCCAGGTTCGCCGGCTCCCGCCTTATGCTAACGTCTCTTATGCTCGCGTATTGCGCTCTTCCTCTCCTCGTCCTTCCCTCCTTCCTCAGACTCACAACCGTTTCTGGGCCTTGGACCCTGATACGCCCACTGCCCCTCCTCTGTTCCTTTGAGTTCTGTCCGAAGGGTCCCCCTCCTGGTCCTCTGTCTGGGGTTCCCCTTCTTTCTACCCGGTCTGTCGTGTCTCCTGTGTCTTCTTCCTCGTCTCCCTCCAATCCTCCTTCCCATCCTCTTCCTCCATCTATTGGCTCTCCCCGCCGCCTGTCGGTGCAGACGGATGTCCATCGCTCTCCTAACGGCCGTCGTGAGTGCTCTCGTTCAGCTTCTCCTGTTGAGACGCTGGAATCCGTTGCCGGTACGTAGTTGCTGGGACACCGGTCTCTTTAAGTCAGAAGCGTAAGCCTGGCTCCTTTCCTTCCTCCTCCCCGGCAGGTAAGAAGGCTTCGCTTTCTTCCTTGGCCTCTATTTCTGGCTCTGTTGCTCCTTCCCCTCCCATTTCTGTGCTTGCGTCCCCTGTTCCTGCTATGGAGGTTTCTTTGGCCCCTGCTTCCCTTTCGGTTGCTGCCCTTGCTGAGGTGCGCTCCCCTCTTTCTACTCCCCCTCTGCCTGCTGCTGTCCTTGACTGCTCCTCTCCGCTGTCTCCTCCTCTTCCTCCTCCGGACCCCGCCCGCCCACCTCTGCTCTGTTCTCCCGCTTCCTTCCCTCCGTCTTTGCTCAGTTTACCCATGCCCCCTAGCCCTGACTTTGCTGACCCTGATCCCGACCCTGATATTCTTTAACGTGCTGTATTGCTCTTTCGCCTTTGTTTCTTCCTTGTTCTCTGTTGTTGTCCTTTCCCTTCTCGTCGATGTCTATCCTTCAATGGAACGTTCGAGGTTATTACGCCAATTTCCTCGAACTCCAACTTCTGATTTCACGGTTTTCGCCCCTTTGTGTCTCCAGGAGCCGATGCTTGGTGCTCGTCCTGGTCGTTTTCGTGGCTATTCCTTTCTCTCTCCCCCCCCCCCCAGCCATTGCTGGTGCTCCTAATTCTTCTGCTCTCTTGATCCGCGCTGATGTTCCCTTTGTTCCTTTACTTTTTCCTTTGCCTCTCCATTGTTCTGCTGCTCGTATCTTTGTGGGGAAATGGTACATAGTTTGTTCCATTTATCTCCTCCGAGTGTCCTGCTTTCTCTTCCTGATTTGAAACACCTCTTGGACTCCTTGCCGGAGCCTGTGCTCCTGCTGGGTGACTTCAATTGTCGTCATTCTCTTTGGGGTGATGTTCTGACGAATTCCCGGGGTCGCCTTCTTGAGCCGTTTCTCCTCTCTTCTTCCCTGTCTCTTCTGAATTCTGGTGAGCCCACTCATTTGGACTCTCGGACTCGCACCCTTTCCTGTCTTGATCTTTCTCTCTGCTCTTCTTCTCTTTATTTAGATTTCACGTGGCAGGTTCTTGATGACCTCCATGGCAGTGATCATTTCCCTATCCTTGTTTCCTTTTTCTCGTTTCGCCCTTCCCTCTCTTTTCCTAGGTGGCAGTTTGCTAAAGCGGAATGGAACCTATTTACCCTCAGTGCTGCTCTCTCTGACCTCTCCCTTCTGCCTCTCCCTCGCATTCTCCTCCTTTTTCATGACACTGTCTTCGACGCTGTCCTCCACTCTATTCCTCGCTCTTCCTCTCGGGGTCCACGGAAGTGCGTTCCCTGGTGGAATGTGGACTGTGCTCGGGCTGTCCGCTGTAAGTGTGCAGCCTGGAAGAGGCACCGCCGTCGGCAGATGACTGATTCTTTTCTTTTCTTTCGGAAAGCAAGTGCGGTGGCCTGTAGGGCCATCCGTATGGCTAAATGTGAATGTTGGACTTCTTATGTCTCCACAATTACGTCCGAAACTCCCCTGCCATAGATCTGGAAGCGTATCCGCAAGATTGCGGGTAAGTTCGTTCCCGATGTTTCCCCGGTCCTTCACCTCCGTGGTACTCTTGTGGCGGACCTGTTGCAGGTCGTTACCGAACTGGGTTCTCACTTTTCTTCTGTTAGCTCTTTTCTTCATCTTCCCCAATCTTTCCTTCTTCGTAAACCTGTCCTTAAGTCTCGTCCTTTAGATTTCTGCACTCGTCTTCAACTTTCCTATAATGATCCCTTCTTTCTCTCTTAACTTCGTTCTGCCCTGGCCCTCTGCGGTTCTACAGCAGCGGGCTCCGATGGTATTCATTATGAGATGCTTCGCCATCTCCCTCCGTGCACGTCTCAGTATTTATTGAGTGTGTATAATCGGATCTGGGAGTCGTCGTCAGTCCCTGAGGACTGGCTCGATGCCTTTGTCCTCCCTGTTCGCAAACCAGGGTCTCTGGGAACTTCCCCTAAGGACTTTCGCCCTATTGCCCTCACAGGTTGTGTCTGCAAACTCTTTGAACGTATGGTTAACGTTCGTCTGATGTGGTTCCTGGAACACCATCACCTCCACTCCCCTTCTCAATTTGGTTTCCGCAAGTGCCGCAGCACGACAGATGCCCTGGTGAACTTGGAGGTCTATATTCGTACTGCTTTTGCTGCAAGGACCTCTGTTGTTGCCGTCCTTTTTGACCTGGAAAAGGCTTACGACACCACTTGGCGATATCATATTCTGTCCCAGCTTCAGTCTTTTGGCCTTCGTGGTCATCTCCCTCACTTTCTCCGCAGCTTCCTCTCTCGTCGTTCCTTTTGGGTGCGCCTTGGTACCGCTCTCTCTGCCTCTTTTCAGCAGTATGAAGGTGTGCCCCAGGGTAGTGTTCTGAGCACTACTCTTTTTCTGGTTGCCCTCAATGGTCTTCTTTCCTCTCTTCCTTCAGGTGTCTTCTCCGCTCTCTATGTCGATGATCTTACCCTTTGTTGTCAGCCTGCCTCTCGTTCAGCGCCGGCTTCAACATGCGATTGATGCCGTGTCGTCTTGGGCCACCGATCATGGCTTCAAGTTCTCTACTTCTAAGACTTGTGTCATGTCTTCTACTAGGAAACGGGTCGTTCTTCATCCCTCTTTGTCACTTTATGGTCATCCCCTTGAGTACAAAGATTCCGCGAATCTTTTGGGGTTATTCCTTGACACTCGTTTGTCTTGGTCTCCCCATATCTCTTACCTCCGTGTTGAGTGCTCTAAGGGCCTTGCCCTCCATCGGGTATTGTCCCATACTTCTTGAGGAGCGGATAGGTGCACTCTCCTTGCTTTACATTCCTCTCTCGTCCTGTCTAAGCTCGATTATGGTTGCCCTGCTTACTCATCTGCTTCTCCTTCTACTCTTCGCCGTCTTGATGCTTTGCACCATACTGGGTTGCGCCTCAGTTCTGGTGCCTTTCGTTCGACTCCCGTCCTTAGCTTGTATGTTGACACTGGCTTCCTGTCTCTCCAGGACCGCCGTGATCGCTACTGTCTTCGCTATCTTGCACGATCCTTACAACATCCTTCCTCTCGCCTCTGTCGTGCTTTAACTTTTACCCCTCCTGCGGTTCCTGTTCCTCTTCACCACCTCCCTCCTTCTGTCCGGTTATCTTGCTTGCAGAGTTCTCTTTCCGATCGTGTTTCTAATGTTTCTTCTCGTGTTGTTCCTTCTTTGCCCCCGTGGAGAGTCCCCCTTCCGCAGTTTTGTACATCCTTGACCCGCATCACAAAAGCTTTTACCCCTCCTACGGTTCTAAAACGCCTTTTCCTTGAGCACTTTTCTTCTCACTTCCGCTCCATTTCTGTCTTCACTGATGGGTCTAAGTCTGCAGACGGTGTTGCTACTGTTGTTTTTCCTGATCGCACTTATATGTGTCGCTTACCTCCGGAGACTAGCATCTTTACAGCGGAGCTTTATGCTATTTTCTATGCTCTTCGTCTCCTGCTTTCTCGTTGTCAGTCTTCCTTTGTAGTTGTTGTTGACTCGCGTAGTGCCCTCATGGCTCTTGGGTCCTTTAATCCGGTTCATCCAGTAGTTGTTGAGATCCAGCGTTGGCTGTTTCTTGTCCACAGTAAATTTAAGTCGGTTGAGTTTTGTTGGGTTCCCAGCCATATTGGCGTGTCTTTAAATGAGCATGCGGATGCTGCCGCAAAGGAAGCTGTCCGCTCTTGTCCCATCTCTCGTAAAGGTATTCCATATTCCGACTTTTACCCGGTTATCCATTCCTCCATTCTTACTCGTTGGCAGGCTTCTTGGTCGTCTGTTACTGGTAACAAACTTCGTACTCTTAAATGTTGTGTTTCCTCGTGGCCGTCCTCCTGCCACCGTAACCGGCGTTGGGAAACAGCTCTGGCGAGGTTGCATATTGGCCATACTCCCTTAACCCATGGTCACTTGATGGAGCACCGCCCTGCTCCTTATTGTCCTAATTGCATTGTCCCTCTTATAGTCGTGCATGTCCTTCTTGAATGTCCTGACTTCCAGGACGAGCATGTGTCTTGCTGTCCGACCGCACCTCCCGGTCGCCTGTCCCTCAATGGAATTCTTGGTGACTCGGATACTTTTGATATCGTTCGCCTTATGCGTTTTTGTTCTCGTATTGGCATCCTTGGTGATATTTAGCGCCCTCTGATTATTCCGCACATTTGATGGTGCTACATACCCTTCCCGGTTTGGTGCCTTCTTTTGATAATTACTTACTTACTTCCCCCCTACCCTCCCCCTCTCACCCCCATACCCTCCCCCTCTCCCCCACCCCCCCAAGTCCTCCCTCCTCCACCAGTCTCCCCATACCAGATCCCCCCCAGCTCCCACTTACCCCAGATCCCACAGGTCCCCCCCAGAGGAGAAGCAGAAGAGAGTCAGTTTCAGGGTGATGTACTCGAACATAGATGGGATCACAAGCAGGACAAATGAACTAAAGGAAAGAGCACAAGAAGTGAACTCAGATGTAATCGGACTCACTGAAACAAAACTCTCTGGAATCATAACGAATGCCGTGTTTCCCCAGGAGTACACAATAATAAGAAAAGAGAGGGAAGGTAGGGGAGGAAGCGGAGTGGCCCTACTCATGAGAAAGGAATGGAGTTTTAAGGAGATGGCTATCCCGGGCTGTGAGGGTTTCAGAGACTACACAGCAGGCACCATGACAATGGGAGGACCAAGAATAGTAATAGCAGTAATATACAACCCTCCACCAAATGACAGAAGACCCAGTCAAGAGTATGAAAACAACAACATGGCAGTTAACACTATAATTGAGAGGGCAGCCTCTGCTGCCTGTAGAAATAGATCCCACCTGCTCATCATGGGCGACTTCAATCACGGAAGGATTGACTGGGAGAACAAGGAACTGCATGGAGGCGAGGATACGTGGAAAGCCAAACTATTGGAGGTGGTGATTAGAAACTTTTTAACCCTGCATGTCAGAGAACCCACAAGGATGAGAGGCAATGACGAACCAGCGAGACTCGACCTAGTCTTCACTCTGAACGATTCCGACATAAGAGAAATAGGTTTTGAGGACCCAGCAGGAATGAGCGACCACAGTGTACTGGTGTTTGAGTACCTGATTGAAGAAGGGTTATTGAACTCGAGGAGGGATACCGAAACCAAAAGGTTTGCATACCGAAAGGGAAACTATGAGGGGATAAGAATATTCCTAACAGATATAGCATGGGAAACAGAGCTCAGGGGAAAGACGGCCCAAGATATGATGGACTACATCACGCAGAAGTGCAAGGACGCAGAAAACAAGTTTGTCCCAGTCCAAAAGGAAAACAGAGAAATAAAGATGAGAAACCCATGGTTTAATCAGAGATGTAGGCTAGCTAAGCAGCAAAATAAAAGGGCATGGAGAAACTATAGGAATAACAGGACACTGGAGAGCAGAGAAAGATACCAGAATGCCAGGAATGAATATGTCAGGATGAGAAGAGAGGCAGAAAGACAATACGAAAATGACATCGCAAGCAAGGCAAAGACTCAGCCTAAATTGATGCATAGCCACATCAGGAGAAAAACGACAGAAAAGGAACAGGTTATGAAATTAAGGATAGGGGCAGAAGGATTCACTACAAACGACAAGGAAGTGAGTGAGGAATGGAATAAGAAATTCCAAGAGGTTTTCACCTTAGAGCAAGGAGAAATTCGAAAGATAAGAGAGGGAATTGCTAACCAGGAACCACTGGAAGAGTTTAAGATTACCAGCGGAGAAGTAAGGAAGTGTTTACTCGAGTTGGATGCGACAAAGGATATAGGCCCAGATGGAATCTCCCCTTGGATACTAAAGGAATGAGCAAAAGAACTGTGCCTACCACTCTCCATAGTGTATAACAAATCACTGGCAACAGGGGAACTGCCAGATATTTGGAAAGCAGCTAACGTAGTCCCGATATACAAGAAAGGGGATAGACAGGAGGCACAAAACTACAGGCCAGTGTCCCTAACCTGCATACCATGCAAGCTGATAGAGACGATTGTGCGAAGAAAGTTAGTGGAGCATCTGGAGCGAAGGAACTTTGTAACACAGCATCAACATGGGTTCAGGGATGGCAGGTCCTGCCTCACAGGGTTACTTGAATTCTACGACCAGGCAACAAAAATAAGGCAAGAAAGAGAAGGGTGGGCAGACTGCATATTTTTGGATCGTCAGAAAGCCTTTGATAAAGTACCACATTAGAGGCTAGTGAAAAAGCTGGAGATGCAGGCTGGAGTGAAAGGGAAGGTACTCCATTGGATAAAGGAGTACCTAAGCAACAGGAGACAACGAGTCAGTGTGAGGGGTGAGGTCTCAGATTGGCGAGACGTTACAAGTGGAGTCCCGCAGGGGTCAGTCCTTGGACCTATACTGTTTCTGATATATGTAAATGATCTCCCAGAGGGTATATACTAGTTTCTCTCAATGTTTGCTGATGATGCAAAGAGGATGATAGTAGGAGGTTACAAGATGACCTAGACAGACTGAGTGAATGGTCCAACAAATGGTTGTTGCAGTTCAACCCGAGTAAATGCAAAGTAATGAAACTAGGCAGTGGAAACAGGAGGTCAGACACAGGATACAGAATAGGAGATGAAGTACTTAATGAAACGGACAGAGAAAGATCTTGGAGTTGATATCACACCAAATCTATCTCCTGAAGCCCACATAAAAAGAATAACGTCTGCGGCATTTGCGAGGCTGGCTAACATCAGAACAGCGTTCAGGAACCTGTGTAAGGAATCATTCAGAATCTTGTACACCACATATGTAAGACCAATCCTGGAGTATGCGGCCCCAGCATGGAGCTCGTACCTTGTCAAGCACAAGACGAAGCTGGAAAAGTTCAAAGGTATGCCACTAGACTAGTCCCAGAACTAAGAGGCATGAGTTACGAGGAAAGGCTGCGGGAAATGCAACTTACGACCCTGGAAGACAGAAGAGTAAGGGGAGACATAATCACTACCTACAAAATCCTCAGGGGAATCGACCGGGTAAACAAGGATAAACTATTCAACACTGGTGGTACGCGAACAAGTGGACACAGGTGGAAACTGAGTACCCACATGAGCCACGGGGACGTTAGAAAGAACTTTTTCAGTGTCAGAGTAGTTAACGGATGGAATGCATTAGGCAGTGATGTGGTGGAGGCTGACTCCATACACAGTTTCAAATGTAGATATGATAGAGCCCAGTAGGCTCAGGAATCTGTACACCAGTTGATTGACAGTTGAGAAGAGCCAAAGCTCAACCCTGCAAGCACAAATAGGTGAGTACACAGCTGACTACACACACACACACACACACACACACACACACACAAGGCCTTTAGAAACTTGTGTAAGGAATCTTTCAGAACATTATATACCACATATGTCAGATCAATCCTGAAGTATGCAGCTCCAGCATGGAGTCCATATCTAGTCAAGCATAAGACTAAACTGGAAAAGGTTCAAAGGTTTGCCACCAGACTAGTACCCGAGCTGAGAGGTATGAGCTACGAGGAGAGACTACGGGAATTAAACCTCACTTCGCTGGAAGACAGAAGAGTTAGGGGGGACATGATCACCACATTCAAGATTCTGAAGGGGATTGATAGGGTAGATAAAGACAGTCTATTTAACACAAGGGGAACACGCACAAGGGGACACAGGTGGAAACTGAGTGCCCAAATGAGCCACAGAGATATTAGAAGGAACTTTTTTAGTGTCAGAGTGGTTGACAAATGGAATGCATTAGGGGGTGATGTGGTGGAGGCTGACTCCATACACAGTTTCAAGTGTAGATATGACAGAGCCCGATAGGCTCAGGAATCTGTACACCTGTTGATTGACGGTTGAGAGGCGGGACCAAAGAGCCAGAGCTCAACCCCCGCAAACACAACTAGGTGAGAACTAGGTGAGTACACACACACACACACACACACACACACACACACACACACACACACACACACACACACACACACACACAGAGTCACAGTCACCTACCAGACTGGACGTGCACACACACACACACACACACACACACACACACACACACACACACACACACACACACAGAGTCACAGTCACCTACCAGACTGGACGTGCACACACACACACACACACACACACACACACACACACACACACACACACACACACACACACACACACACACACACACACACACACACACGCACACACAAACACACACACACAACCAGCTACCCAGTAACACCAGCGGGGAGGGCAACCCCCACCACCCTCCTCTGCATAGAAAACCCCCCTTTCCTTCCTGTCTTCCCGCCCCTTTAACCCCATTCCCTCCCCCTTCACTTGACCCCCCACCCCTCATCCCAGTATCCTCTGCAACCCTGTTATCCACCTCACAAATCCTCACACCCATGGCACAGCTTCCTCCACCAGCAGAACACTCACCAAGGAGGAGATTTGAGAAGGGACAGAAGAAAGTGAGCCTCAAGGCAATGTACACTAACATAGATGGAATTACAAATAAAGCAAATGAACTTGGAGAATGGGTACTAGAGGAAAACCCAGACATAATAGCTCTCACAGAAACAAAGCTGACGAAAACATTAACAAATGCAGTGTTCCCACAGGACTATTATGTTATGAGGAAAGAGAGAGAAGGAAGAGGTGGTGGTGGTGGTGGTGTAGTACGAAAAGGCTGGGATTTTGAGGAGTTGGTTGTTCAGGGATGTGAAGGTTTCAGTGACTACATTATAAGAACAATAACAACTGGAGGGCAAAAAATTATAGTCGTAGTCATATATAATCCACCACCAAATGACAGAAGACCCAGACAGGAATATGATAGAAATAATATGGCCACCATTAACATAATAGAGAGAGCAGCTTCTGTTGCTAGCAGGAATGGATCTGGACTACTGATCATGGGAGACTTCAACCATGGGAAGATAGATTGGGAGAACAGACACCCGCATGGAGGACCAGAAACATGGAGAGCTAAGCTGCTGGACGTGGCCACAAGAAACTTTCTAAGCCAGCACATCAAGGAACCAACAAGAATGAGAGGAGAGGATGAACCAGCAATGCTTGATCCGATATTTACCCTAAATGAGTGGGATATAAGGGAAGTCAAGATGGAAGCACCCTTGGGAATGAGTGATCACAGTGTATTGAACTTTGAGTACCTGGTAGAGCTAGGAATTATCCCCCCCGAAAAAGAACTAGGAAACAAAAGGCTGGCATACCGAATGGGAAATTATGAGGAGATGAGAAGCTTCCTAAGGGAAATACCTTGGGACACAGACCTCAGAGCTAAGTCTGTACAAGATATGATGGACTATGTCACCCAAAAGTGTCAGGAGGCAGTAAGCAGATACATCCCGGCCCAAAAGGAAAAATCCGAGAAACAAAAGAAGAATCCATGGTATAATAGGGCATGTATGGAAGCAAAGAAACTGAACAAAAGGGCATGGAGGAACTTCTGGAATACAGAACACCAGAAAGCAGAGAGATATACCAGAAAACCAGGAATGAGTATGTCAGGGTGAGAAGAGAAGCAGAGAAAAGTTATGAAAATGATATAGCAAACAAAGCCAAGACCGAACCAAAGCTACTCCACAGTCACATCAGAAGGAAAACAACAGTGAACGAACAGGTAGTGAAACTTAGAACAGGCGAGGACAGGTATACAGAGAATGACAAAGAGGTGTGTGATGAACTCAACAAGAGGTTCCAAGAGGCCTTCACAACAGAACAAGGTGAGGTCACTGTGCTAGGGAAAAGGGAAGTAAACCAGGCGGCCTTGGAGGAGTTCGAAATTACGAGAGAGGAGGTCAAGAGACACCTGCTGGATCTGGATGTTAGAAAGGCTGTTGGTCCAGATGGGATCTCGCCATGGGTACGGAGAGAGTGTGCAGAGGCACTTTGCTTGCCACTCTCCATAGTGTATAGTAGGTCACTGGAGACGGGAGACCTACCAGAAATATGGAAGATGGCGAATGTGGTCCCAATATACAAAAAGGGCGACAGGCAAGAGGCACTGAACTACAGGCCAGTGTTCTTGACTTGTATACCATGCAAGGTGATGGAGAAGATCGTGAGAAAAAACCTGGTAGCACATCTGGAGAGAAGGGACTTCGTGACAAACCGCCAACATGAGTTCAGGGAGGGTAAATGTTGCCTGACTAGCTTAATAGAATTCTATGACCAGGTGACACAGATTAAGCAAGAAAGAGAGGGCTGGGCGGACTGCATTTTCTTGGATTGTTGGAAAGCCTTTGACACAGTACCTCATAAGAGGCTAGTACATAAGCTGGAGAGACAGGCAGGTGTAGCTGGTAAGGTGCTCCAATGGATAAGGGAGTACCTAAGGTATAGGAAGCAGAGAGTTACGGTGAGGGGTGAGACCTGCGATTGGCGTGAAGTCACCAGTGGAGTCCCACAGGGCTCTGTACTCGGTCCTATCTTGTTTCTGATAGATGTAAATGATCTCCCAGAGGGTATAGATTCATTTCTTTCAATGTTTGCGGACGATGCCAAAATTATGAGAAGGATTAAGACAGAAGAGGACTGTTTGAGGCTTCAAGAAAACCTAGACAAACTGAAGGAATGGTCAAACAAATGGTTGTTAGAGTTTAACCCAAACAAATGTAATGTAATGAAGATAGGTGTAGGGAGCAGGAGGCCAAATACAAGGTATCATCTGGGAGAGGAAATTCTTCAAGAGTCAGAGAAAGAAAAAGACTTGGGAGTTGATATCACGCCAGACCTGTCTCCTGCAGCCCATATCAAAAGGATAACATCAGCGGCATATGCCAGGCTGGCCTAGTACCCGAGCTGAGAGGTATGAGCTACGATGAAAGACTACGGGAATTAAACCTCACTTCGCTGGAAGACAGAAGAGTTAGGGGGGACATGATCACCACATTCAAGATTCTCAAGGGAATTGATAGGGTAGACAAAGACAGGCTATTTAACACAAGGGGCACACGCACTAGTGAACACAGATGGAAACTGAGTGTCCAAATGAGCCACAGAGATATTAGAAAGAACTTTTTTAGTGTCAGAGTGGTTTACAAATGGAATGCATTAGGAAGTGATGTGGTGGAGGCTGACTCCATACGCAGTTTCAAGAGTAGATATGACAGAGCCCAATAGGCTCAGGAATCTGTACACCTGTTGATTGAAGGTTGAGAGGCGGGATCAAAGAGCCAGAGCTCAACCCCCGCAAACACAACTAGGTGAGTACACACACACACACACACATACACAGAGTCTCAGTCACCTACCAGACTGGACGTGCACGCACGCACGCACGCACACACACACAGACACACACACACACACACACTCACACACACACACACACACACACACACACACACACACACACACACACACACACACACACACACACACACACACACACACACACACACACACACACACACAGTCACCTACCAGACTGGACGTGCACAGAGACGGACGAGACTCCGCCAGTATCTGGTCGACAGGTGTATCTGCCAGAGTCGTTGGGGGTGACCGCTGACAACATCAACCTGCTCACCGTTCTGCTCGGCGCCTTCTCTGTCTGGGGAGTGGACACACACCTCCTTATTATTAGCTTCACACAACACACCCTTCACTCTACCAACTCCCTTAATATATATATCTATATATATTTGTTTAGCTGTGAAATTATTGGCTAAATTAATGATATCTGTAAAAAAAATATATGTTAAGGAAAGAGTGAGTATATATGTATATGTTAAGGCGCGCGGGAATGTTTATAATGAAGTATGATTTATATTCAATAATTCTAGACTATGAAGGTGATTGGCGCGGCCAACCACACCACCTGTGTACTGGAGTGTGTGTGGATCATGTCGAGTAAACTGCGTTTTTTGAGTTTACACGTTATTTCCTAAAGTTTACTTTGAACTTTGCAAACTACAATGGCATTTTTGTTTTTGTCTGTGCAGTTATCTGCAGTAATACGAGGATGTTATATTGGATATCACTATGTAATGTTAGCTATGTCTTTACTAGAGTTTTCAAGTGGCAGCATATTTCAGTCGTCAGAATATTGCCGAATTATGTTCCATAATCTTGTGTATTTCGTGTGAAAAGATCATTGATTTGTGTGTGTTGGTGCAGCGGTGCATGTATCCGGCTGTCACATTAGTGTGTGTTGGTGCAGCGGTGCATGTATCCGGCTGTCACATTTGTGTGTGTTGGTGCAGCGGTGCATGTATCCGGCTGTCACATTAGTGTGTGTTGGTGCAGCGGTGCATGTATCCGACTGTCACATTTGTGTGTGTTGGTGCAGCGGTGCATGTATCCGACTGTCACATTTGTGTGTGTTGGTGCAGCGGTGCATGTATCCGGCTGTCACATTTGTGTGTGTTGGTGCAGCGGTGCATGTATCCGGCTGTCACATTTGTGTGTGTTGGTGCAGCGGTGCATGTATCCGGCTGTCACATTAGTGTGTGTTGGTGCAGCGGTGCATGTATCCGGCTGTCACATTTGTGTGTGTTGGTGCAGCGGTGCATGTATCCGGCTGTCACATTAGTGTGTGTTGGTGCAGCGGTGCATGTATCCGACTGTCACATTTGTGTGTGTTGGTGCAGCGGTGCATGTATCCGACTGTCACATTTGTGTGTGTTGGTGCAGCGGTGCATGTATCCGGCTGTCACATTTGTGTGTGTTGGTGCAGCGGTGCATGTATCCGGCTGTCACATTTGTGTGTGTTGGTGCAGCGGTGCATGTATCCGGCTGTCACATTTGTGTGTGTTGGTGCAGCGGTGCATGTATCCGGCTGTCACATTTGTGTGTGTTGGTGCAGCGGTGCATGTATCCGGCTGTCACATTTGTGTGTGTTGGTGCAGGGGTGCATGTATCCGGCTGTCACATTTGTGTGTGTTGGTGCAGCGGTGCATGTATCCGGCTGTCACATTTGTGTGTGTTGGTGCAGCGGTGCGTGTATCCGGCTGTCACATTTGTGTGTGCTGATGCAGCGGTGCATGTATCCGGCTGTCACATTTGTGTGTGTTGGTGCAGGGGTGCATGTATCCGGCTGTCACATTTGTGTGTGTTGGTGCAGCGGTGCATGTATCCGGCTGTCATATTTGTGTGTGTTGGTGCAGGGGTGCATGTATCCGGCTGTCACATTTGTGTGTGTTGGTGCAGCGGTGCATGTATCCGGCTGTCATATTTGTGTGTGTTGGTGCAGCGGTGCATGTATCCGGCTGTCACATTTGTGTGTGTTGGTGCAGGGGTGCATGTATCCGGCTGTCATATTTGTGTGTACTCACCTAATTGTACTCACCTAATTGTGCTTGCGGGGGTTGAGCTCTGGCTCTTTGGTCCCGCCTCTCAACCGTCAATCAACTGGTGTACAGATTCCTGAGCCTATTGGGCTCTATCATATCTACATTTGAAACTGTGTATGGAGTCAGCCTCCACCACATCACTTCCTAATGCATTCCATTTGCTAACTACTCTGACACTGAAAAAGTTCTTTCTAACGTCTCTGTGGCTCATTTGGGTACTCAGCTTCCACCTGTGTCCCCTTGTTCGCGTCCCACCAGTGTTGAAAAGTTCATCCTTGTTTACCCGGTCGATTCCCCTGAGGATTTTGTAGGTTGTGATCATGTCCCCCCTTACTCTTCTGTCTTCCAGTGTCGTGAGGTGCATTTCCCGCAGCCTTTCCTCATAACTCATGCCTCTTAGTTCTGGGGCTAGTCTAGTAGCATACCTTTGGACTTTTTCCAGCTTCGTCTTGTGCTTGACAAGGTACGGGCTCCATGCTGGGGCCGCATACTCCAGGATTGGTCTTACATATGTGGTGTACAAGATTCTGAATGATTCCTTACACAGGTTCCTGAACGCCGTTCTGATGTTAGCCAGCCTCGCATATGCCGCAGACGTTATTCTCTTTATGTGGGCTTCAGGAGACAGGTTTGGTGTGATATCAACTCCTAGATCTTTCTCTCTGTCTGTTTCATTAAGTACTTCATCTCCTATTCTGTATCCTGTGCCTGGCCTCCTGTTTCCACTGCCTAGTTTCATTACTTTGCATTTACTCGGGTTGAACTTCAACAGCCATTTGTTGGACCATTCACTCAGTCTATCCAGGTCATCTTGTAGCCTCCTACTATCATCCTCTGTTTCAATCCTCCTCATAATTTTTGCATCGTCGGCAAACATTGAGAGGAACGAATCTATACCCTCTGGGAGATCATTTACATATACCAGAAACAGTATAGGTCCAAGGACTGACCCCTGCGGGACTCCACTTGTGACGTCTCGCCAATCTGAGACCTCACCCCTCACACAGACTCGTTGTCTCCTGTTGCTTAGGTATTCCTCTATCCACCGGAGTACCTTCCCTCTCACTCCAGCCTGCATCTCCAACTTTCGCACTAGCCTCTTGTGTGGCACTGTATCAAAGGCTTTCTGACAATCCAAAAATATGCAGTCTGCCCACCCTTCTCTTTCTTGCCTTATTTTTGTTGCCTGATCGTAGAATTCAAGTAACCCTGTGAGGCAGGACCTGCCATCCCTGAACCCATGTTGATGCTGTGTTACAAAGTTCCTTCGCTCCAGATGCTCCACTAGTTTTTTTCGCACAATCTTCTCCATCAGCTTGCATGGTATGCAGGTTAGGGACACTGGCCTGTAGTTCAGTGCCTCCTGTCTATCCCCTTTCTTGTATATCGGGACTACGTTAGCTGCTTTCCAAATATCTGGCAGTTCCCCTGTTGCCAGTGATTTGTTATACACTATGGAGAGTGGTAGGCTCAGTTCTCTTGCACCTTCCTTTAGAACCCAAGGGGAGATTCCATCTGGGCCTATAGCCTTCGTCACGTCCAACTCTAGTAAACACTTCCTTACTTCCCCACTGGTAATCTCAAACTCTTCCAGTGGTTCCTGGTTAGCTATTCCCTCACTTACCTCTGGAATTTCTCCTTGTTCCAAGGTGAAGACCTCCTGGAATTTCTTATTCAATTCCTCACACACTTCCTTGTCATTTGTAGTGAATCCTTCCACCCCTATCCTTAATCTCATAACCTGTTCCTTTACTGTTGTTTTTCTCCTAATGTGGCTATGCAACAATTTAGGCTGAGTCTTTGCCTTGCTTGCGATGTCATTTTCGTATTGTCTTTCTGCCTCTCTTCTCATCCTGACATATTCATTCCTGGCATTCTGGTATCTTTCTCTGCTCTCCAGTGTTCTGTTATTCCTATAGTTTCTCCATGCCCTTTTACTTTGCTGCTTAGCTAGCCTACATCTTTGATTAAACCATGGGTTTCTCATCTTCATTTCTCTGTTTTCCTTTTGGACTGGGACAAACTTGTTTGCTGCGTCCTTGCACTTCTGCGTGATGTAATCCATCATATCTTGGGCCGTCTTTCCCCTGAGCTCTGTTTGTGCTCTGTTTGTGTGTTGGTGCAGGGGTGCATGTATCCGGCTGTCACATTTGTGTGTGTTGGTGCAGGGGTGCATGTATCCGGCTGTCACATTTGTGTGTGTTGGTGCAGGGGTGCATGTATCCGGCTGTCACATTTGTGTGTGTTTGGTGGTTCATTCCTGACGGAGGGACTTGTAGTGAAGGTAAATATGATACATGAAAGTGTAAAACTTTACAGAACACACACACACACACACACACACACACACACACACACACACACACACACACACACACACACACACACACACACACACACACACACACACACACACACACACACACACACGCACACAGGGGGGACCCTGTGTGCGTGTGTGTGTGTGGGGGCCCGGGCCCCTAGGGGGCCTCGTAGCCTGGTGGATAGCGCGCAGGACTAGTAATTCTGTGGAGCGAGTTCGATTCCCGCACGAGGCAGAACCAAGGGGCAAAGTTTCTTTCACCCTAAGTGCCCCTGTTACCTAGCAGTAAATAGGTACCTGGGAGTTAGTCAGCGGTCACGGACTGCTTCCTGGTGTGTGTGTGTGTGGTGAAAAAAAAAGAAAAAAAAAAGTAGTTAGTAAACAGTTGATTGACAGTTGAGAGGCGGGCCGAAAGAACAAAGCTCAACCCCCGCAAAAACACAACACAACTAGTAAACACACACACACACACACACACACACACACACACACACACACACACACACACACACACACACACACACACACACACACACACACACACACACACACACACTTATGTCGGGAGAATTGCCCAGTTGTTGGAAGAAGGCAAATGTCGTGCCGATCTTCAAGAAAGGTGATAGGGAGGAGGCACTTAACTACAGACCTGTATCACTGACAAGCATCCCCTGTAAAATACTGGAAAGAATAATTAGGCTACGACTGGTTGCACACCTGGAGAACATTAGGTTTGTGAACAAACATCAACATGGGTTCTGGACAGGGAAATCGTGCCTAACAAACCTTCTAGAATTTTATTATAAAATAACGAGGATAAGACAGGACAGAGATGGTTGGACAGACTGCATATTTCTGGACTGCCAAAAAGCCTTTGATACAGTACCGCACATGAGACTGCTGTTCAAGCTCGAGAGGCAGGCGGGGTGGGGGGAAAGGTCCTAGCATGGATAAGGAACTACCTAACAGGAAGGAGCCAAAGAGTTACGGTAAGGGGCGAGAAGTCGGACTGGCGAACAGTAACAAGTAGAGTACCACAAGGATCGGTGCTGGGATCAATTCTATTTCTTGTATATGTTAACGACATGTTTACAGGCGTAGAGTCCTACATGTCGATGTTTGCGGATGACGCAAAGTTGATGAGAAGAGTTGTGACAGATGAGGATTGCAGGATCCTCCAAGAGGACCTGAACAGGTTGCAGAGATGGTCAGAGAAATGGCTACTGGAATTCAACATGAGCAAATGTAAAGTTATGGAAATGGGACTAGGAGATAGGAGACCACAGGAACAGTACACAATGAAGGGGAACAGCCTACCTGTGACGACGCATGAAAGAGACCTGGGGGTGGACGTAACACCTAATCTATCTCCTGAGGCACATATAAATAGGATAACGACAGCAGCGTACGCTACACTGGCAAAAGTTAGAACATCATTTAGAAACCTAAGTAAGGAGGCATTTAGGGCGCTTTACACTGCATACGTGAGGACAGTCTTAGAGTATGCCGCCTCATCATGGAGTCCCCATCTGAAGAAGCATATAATGAAACTGGAAAAGGTTCAGAGGTTTGCAACGAGACTCGTCCCAGAGCTACGAGGGATGGGGTATGAGGAGCGCCTGAGGGAACTGTGCCTTACGACACTAGAAAGAAGAAGGGAGAGGGGGGACATGATAGGAACGTATAAGATACTCAGAGGGATTGACAGCGTGGACATAGACGAAATGTTCACACGGAATAGTAACAGAACGAGGGGACATGGATGGAAGCTTGAAACTCAGATGAGTCACAGAGATGTTAGGAAGTTTTCTTTTAGCGTGAGAGTAGTGGGAAAATGGAATGCACTTCACTTCAGGAACAGGTTGTGGAAGCAAATACTATTCATAATTTTAAAACCAGGTATGATTGGGAAATGGGACAGGAGTCATTGCTGTAAACAACCGATGCTTGAAAGGCGGGATCCAAGAGTCAATGCTCGATCCTGCAGACACAACTAGGTGAGTACACACACACACACACACACATAACGTCTGTGGGCATATGAATAACGTCTGCGGCATATGCGAGGCTGGCTAACATCAGAACGGCGTTCAGGAACCTGTGTAAGGAATCATTCAGAATCTTGTACACAACATATGTAAGACCAATCCTGGAGTATGCGGCCCCAGCATGGAGCCCGTACCTTGTCAAGCGCAAAACGAAGCTGAAAAAAGTCCAAAGGTATGCTACTAGACTAGTCCCAGAACTAAGAGGCATGAGTTATGAGGAATGGCTGCGGGAAATGCACCTTACGACACTGGAAGACAGAAGAGTAAGGGGGGACATGATCACAACCTACAAAATCCTCAGGGGAATCGACCGGGTAAACAAGGATGAACTATTCAACACTGGAGGGACGCGAACAAGGGAACACAGGTGGAAGCTGAGTACCCAAATGAGCCACAGAGACATTAGAAAGAACTTTTTCAGTGTCAGAGTAGTTAGTAAATATAATGCATTAAGTAGTGTTGTGGTGGAGGCTGACTCCATACACAGTTTCAAATGTAGATATGATAGAGCCCAGTAGGCTCAGGAATCTGTACACCAGTTGATTGACGGTTGAGAGGCGGGACCAAAGAGCCAGAGCTCAACCCCCGCAAGCACAATTAGGTGAGTATAATTAGGTGAGTACACACACACACACATCTCTCCTGTGTGAAGAGACTCTCAATGTATAAGTTATGGGGGTCAAACACATTTACTTTCCTTTTAACTATCATGGACTATGTCCAACAACTTCCAATAACATTGGGGAAGGATTTCGAAATTGGTGGTGCGTGCTGTATTAAAAAATTGGTTTGTTGCAGAGTATTATACATTTAGGTGATGCGCTACTCTCTTTAGACAAGCCATAGTTTCCTAGTGCATTTGGAGGCAACATGTTTGTACATTTTCACTACCATTGTGGTAATTGGCGAGTTGCATATTTAGCATTTTCTTGTGTGATCTTATGAGAGGACGATATATTTGGTGTCTCCTTGACATAGTCTTCATCTTCAGGCAACAATAGCTGGCCTCCCTCGTCCTCACGATCAAGAGTCTTTTATATATTATCAATGTGATAATATATAAACAACTGGAGACAACCTCTCATCAAGTTGTCTCCAGAGGCGTCAGCGTTCAGACATTAACATGGGCGCCGGCTTCGGGTAGGAACTATTGTGTCACTGAAGCAGATGTTCCACAGGAGCAGTCCCGTTACAATACTCTGAGGTGCCCTCGTCTTCATGGTGTACTCCGCAGGAGCACTCCAGTCACACTACACGTGTAAATAATTAACATTTGGCGTGACCAATTCATTATCTGCCCGAGGGAAAAAACTAATGATTTTATTGTACAGAAGCAAACATCTTCTGCTGGAGATAAAGAGCTTCTTAACTTTCGTCTACGACCTAGAGAGAACCAGCAACTGGAAGAGGACCTTTGGCAGTGAGAGAGGACACACCTGCATATATGTGGTACATCCAAGACCCAGGACACATAGGTGGCTGACAACACACACACACACACACACCAGCCATACACACACACACACACACACACACACACACATACACACACACACACACACACACACACACACACACACACACACACACACACACACACACACACACACGCACACACACACACACATTAGAACAGGCGAGGACAGGTATACAGAGAATGACAAAGAGGTGTGTGATGAACTCAACAAGAGGTTCCAAGAGGTCTTCACAACAGAACAAGATGAGGTCACTGTGCTAGGAGAAAGGGAAGTAAACCAGGCTTCCTTGAAAGAGTTTGAAATTACGAGAGAGGAGGTCGAGAGACACCTGCTGAACCTGGATGTTAGAAAGGCTGTTGGTCCAGACGGGATCTCGCCATGGGTACTGAAAGAGTGTGCAGAGGCACTTTGCTTGCCACTCTCCATAGTGTATAGTAGGTCAGTGGAGACGGGATACCTACCAAAAATATGGAAGACGGCAAATGTGGTCCCAATATACAAAATGGGCAACAGGCAAGAGGCACTGAACTACAGGCCAGTGTCCTTGACTTGTATACCATGCAAGGTGATGGAGAAGATCGTGAGAAAAAACCTGGTAGCACATCTGGAGAGAAGGGACTTCGTGACAAATCGACAACATGGGTTCAGGGATGGTAAATCTTGCCTGACTGGCTTAATAGAATTCTATAACCAGGTAACACAGATTAAGCAAGAAAGAGAGGGCTGGGCGGACTGTATTTTCTTGGATTGTCGGAAAGCCTTTGACACAGTACCTCATAAGAGGCTGGTATATAAGCTGGA
>NC_091152.1:53255547-53278047 GCF_040958095.1 Procambarus clarkii | reverse complement strand
GGGAGAAAGAAAGGAATCAGGGAAACACAACCCCGAACCCTACAATCCCATAGGAGAGTGGGAAATCCTCCACAAGCAGTTCAACAGACACAGTGAGAGGAGCACCACTTGCACCTTCCAACCAATAGACGTCCTACCTGCCCCAACCCTTGCTATCACCCCACTAAGTGCCCATCTAGGGCACCTTCCCCCCACCCCCTCTCTCCAGGACCTCCCATCTCCCTCCCCCCCAAGCCCTCCCTTCTTCCCCACCCCCTAGCTCTTCCTTTTCCCAAAAGCCCTCTCTTCTCCCCCACCCCCAAGCCCTTCCTCCTCCAGCACCTTCCCCATGCCAGATCCTCCCAGCACCCTCACATCCCAGATCCCCTAGGTCTCCCTTCCTAGGCCCTCCCATCCCGGTCCCTCCCTGTTTTCCTGCTTCAGGGGAATCAACACAAACTGAGGAAGGACAGAAGAGAGTCAGTTTTAAGGTGATGTACTTGATTATAGATGGGATTACAAGCAAAGTAAGTGAACTAAAGGAAAGAGCACAAGAAGTGAACCCAGATGTAATTGGACTCATAGAAACAAAACTCTCAGGAATCATAATGAATGTTATGCTACCTCAGGACTACACTGTAATAAGGAATGAGAGGGAAGGAAGGAGAGGAGGCAGAGTGGCCCTACAAATAAGAAAGGAATGGAGTTTCAAGGAGATGGTTATCCCGGGCTGCAAGGGATTCAGAGACTACATAGCAGGCACCAAGACGATGGGAGGACCAAGAATAGTAGTAGCAGTGATATATAACCCTCCACCAAATGACAGAAGACCCAGGCAAGAGTATAACAACAACAACATGACAGATAACACTATAATTGAGAGGGCAGCCTCTGTTGCTTGTAGAAATAAATCCCATCTGCTCATCGTACAGGACTTCAATCAGGGAAGGATCGACTGGGAGCTAGGAACTGCATGGAGGTGAGGATACATGGAGAGCTAAACTATTGGAGGTAGAGACAAGAAACTTCTTAAGCCAGCATGTCAGGGAACCTCTGGCATTCCGAAAGGGAAATTATGAGGAGATAAGAAAATTCCTAACAGATATAACATGGGAAACAGAGTTCAGGGAAAACACGGCGCAAGACATGATGGACTACATCACGCAGAAGTATTAGGAGGCAGCAGACAAGTTTGTCTCGGTCCAAAAGGAAAGCAATGAAATGCAGATGAGAAACCCATGGTTTAACCAGAGATGTAGGCTAGCTTAGCGGCAAAGTAAAAGGGCGTGGAGAAACTATAGAAATAACAGGACTCTTGAGAGCAGTGAAATACCAGAGTGCTAGAAATGATTGTCAGGTTGAGAAGAGAGGCAGAAGGGTAATACAAAAATGATATCGGAAACAAGGCAAAGACTCGACCTAAATTGCTGCACAGTCACATCAGGAGAAAAACAACAGTAAAGGAACAGGTAATGACATTGAGGATAGGGGCAGACAGATTCACTACAAACGACAAGGAAGTGTGCGAGGAACTGAATAAGAAATTCCAGGAGGTTTTCACCTTAGAGCAATGAGGAGTTCCAGAGATAATAGAGGGAATAGAACAAATCCACAAGGGCCGTGGAGTTGCGTAGAGGGAATAGTTAATCAGGCACCACAAGAAGAGTTTGAGATTACCAGTGGGGATGTAAGAAAGCTTTTGCTAGAGTTGGATGTGACAAAGGCTATAGGCCCAGATGGAATCTCCCCATAGATACTGAAGGAAAGAGCAGAAGCACTGTGCCTACCACTCTCCATAGTGTATAACAAATCACTGGTAACAGGGAATCTGCCAAAAATTTGCAAGACGGCTAATGTAGTCCCGATATACAAGCAGGGGGATAGACAAGAGGCACTGAACTATAGGCCAGTGTTCCTAACTTGCATACCATGCAAGCTGATGGAGAAGATTGTGCGAAAAAAGCTAGTGGAACATCTGGAGTGGAAGAACTTCGTAACACAGCATCAACACGGGTTCAGGGATGGCAAGTCCTACCTCACAGGATTAACTGAATTCTACGACCAGGCAACAAAACTCAGGCAAGAAAGAGAGGGGTGAGCAAACTGCATATTTTTGGATTGCCAGAAATCCTTTGACACAGTACCACACACGAGGCTAGAGCAAAAGCTGGAGATGCAGGCTGGAGTGAAATGGAAGGTACTCCATTGGATAAGAGAGTACCTAAGCAATAGAAGACAGCGAGTCACTGTGAGAGGTGAGGTCTAAGATTGGCGAGACGTTACAAGTGGAGTCCCGCAGGGTTCAGTCCTTGGACCTATACTGTTTCTGATATATGTAAATGATCTCCCAGAGGGTATAGAATCGTTCCTCTCATTGTTTGCTGATGATGCAAAAATTATGAGGAGGATTAAAACAGAGGAAGACAGTATGAGGCTACAAGAAGACCTAGACAGACCGAATGAATGGTCCAACAAATAGCTATTAAAGTTCAACCCCAGTAAATGTAAGTAATGAAACTAGGCGGTGGAAACAGGTCAGATACAGGATACAGAATAGGAGATGAAGTACTTCATGAATCGGAAAGAGAGAAAGATTTAAGAGTTGATATCACACCAAACCTGTCTCCTGAAGCCCACATAAAAAGAATTACCTCTCCGGCGTTTGCAAGACAGGCTAACATCAGAACAGCCTTCAGGAACCTGTGTAAGGAATAATTCAGAACCTTGTATACCACATATGTAAGACCAATTCTGGAGAATGCGGCCCAAGCATGGAGCCCGTACCTTGTCAAGCACAAGACGAAGCTGGAAAAAGTTCAAAGGTATGCCACTAGACTAGTTCCAGAACTAAGAGGTACGAGTTACGAGGAAAGGCTGCGTAAAGTGCACCTCACGACACTGGAAGACAGAAAAGTAAGGGGAGACATGATCACTACCTACAAAATTATCATAGGAATTGACATGTTTAACACTGGTGGTACGCGAACAAGGGGACACAGGTGGAAGCTGAGTACCCAAATGAGCCACAGGGACGTCATAAAGAACTTTTTTAGTGTTAGAGTAGTTAACAGGTGGAATGCACTAGGAAGTGATGTGGTGGAGGCTGACTCCATACACAGTTTCAAATCTAGATATGACAAATCCCAGTAGGTTCAGGAATCTGAACACCAGTTGATTGACGGTAGAGAGGCGGGACCAAAGAGCCAGAGCTCAACCCCCGCAAGCACAACTAGGTGAGTACACACACACACACACACACACACACACACACACACACACACACACACACACACACACACACACACACACACACACACAAATGGGACAGGACTCATTGCAGTAAACAACCGATGGCTGGAAAAGCGGGATCCAAGAGTCAATGCTCGATCCTGCAAGCACAGATAGGTGACTATAAATAGGTGAGCACACACACACACACACAGGTGAGCTGAGCCATAGATTAGCTAGGACACAGGTGAGCTAGGACACAGGAGAGCTAGGACACAGGTGAGATAGGGTGAGCTAGGACTAGGGTGAGCTGGGACACAGATGATCTAGGACACAGGTGAGCCAGGGTGATCTAGGACACAGGTGAGCTAGGGTGAGCTAGGACACAGGTGAGCCAGGGTGATCTAGGACACAGGTGAGCTAGGGTGAGCTAGGGCACAGGAGAGCTAAGACACATGTGAGCTAGGGTGAGCTAGGACACATGTGAGCTAGGGTGGGCTAGGACATAGGTGAGCTAGGGTGAGCTAGGACACAGGTGAACTAGGGTGACCTAGGACACAGGTGAACTAGGGTGAGCTAGGACACAGGTGAATTAGGGTGAGCTAGGACACAGGTGAGCTAGGATGAGCTAGAACACAGGTGAGCTAGGACACAGGTTAGCTAGGGTGAGCTAGGACACATGTGAGCTAGAGTGAGCTAGGACACTGGTGAGCTAGGGTGAGCTAGGACACAGGTGAGCCAGGGTAAGCTAGGACACAGGTGAGCTAGGACACAGGTGAGCTAGGGTGAGCTACGACACGGGTGAGCTAGGACATAGGTGAGCTAATGTGATCTAGGACACAGGTGAGCAAGGGTGAGCTCGGACACAGGTGAGCTACGACATAGGTGAGCTAGGGTGAGCTAGAACACAGGTGAGCTAGGGTGAACTAGGACATAGGTGAGCTAGGGTGAGCTAGGGTGAACTAGGACACAGACGAGCTAGGGTGAGCTAGATCACAGGCGAGCTAAAACACAGGTTAGCTAGGACACAGGTGAGCTAGGGTGAACTAGGATACGGGTGAGCTAGGGTGAGCTAGGACACGGGTGAGCTAGGACACAGGTGAGCTAGGACACAGGTGAGCTAGGGTGAGCTAGGACACGGGTGAGCTAGGACACAGGTGAGCTAGGACACAGGTGAGCTAGGGTGAGCTAGGACACAGGTGAGCTACGACACAGGTGAGCTAGGGTGAGCAAGGACACAGGTGAGCCAGGGTGAGCTAGGACACAGGTGAGCCAGGGTGAGCTAGGGTGAGCTAGGACACAGGTGAGATAGGGTGAGCTGGGACACAGGTGAGCCAGGACACAGGTGAGATAGGGTGAGCTGGGACACAGGTGAGCTAGGACACAGGTGCGCTAGGGTGAGCTAGGACAAAGGCGAGCTAAGATGAGCTAGGACACAGGTGAGCTAGGGTGAGCTAGGACACAGGTAGGCCAGGGTGATCTAGGACACAGGTGAGCTAGGATGAGCTAGGAAACCGGTTAGCTAGGGTGAGCTAGGAAATAGGTGAGCTAGGGTGAGCTAGGACACAGGTGAAGAAGGGTGAGAGAGGACACAGGTGAGCTAGGGTGAGCTAGGACAAGGGTGAGCAAGAGTGAGCTGGGACACAGCTCAGCAAGGGTGAGCTAGGACACAGGTGAGCAAGGGTGTGCTAGAACACGGGTGACCTAGGGTGAGCTAGGACACGAGTGAGCTAGGGTGAGCTAGAACACAGGTGAGCTAGGGTGAGCTAGGACACAGGTAAGCTAGGGTGAGCTAGGGTAAGCTAGGACACAGGAAGCCAGGGTGAGCTAGGACACAGGTGAGTAAGGGTGAGCTAAGACACAGGTGAGCTAGGGGTGAGCTAGGACACAGGTGAGCTAGGGTGAGCTAGGACACAGGTGAGCTAGGGGTGAGCTAGGACACAGGTGAGCCAGGGTGAGCTAGGACACAAGTGAGCTAGGGTGAGCTAGGGTGAGCTAGGACACGGGTGACGAAGGGTGAGCAAGGACACGGGTGAGCTAGGACACAGGTGAGCTAGGGTGAGCTAGGACACGGGTGAGCTAGGACACAGGTGAGCTATTGTGATCTAGGGTGAACTAGGACACGGGTGAGCTAGGGTGAGCTAAGACATAGGTAAGCTAGGGTGAGCTACGACACTGGTGAGCTAGGGTGAGCTACGACACATTTAAGCTAGGACACAGGTAAGCTAGGGTGAGCTACGACACTGGTGAGCTAGGGTGAGCTACGACACAGTTGAGCTTGGACACAGGTGAGCTAGGACACAGGAGAGCTAGGACACAGGTGAGCTAGGGTGAGCTGGACACAGGTGAGCTAGGGTGCGGTAGGACACAGGTGGGCTAGGGTGAGCTAGGACACAGGTGAGCTAGGGTTAGCTAGGAGACAGGGTGAGCTAGGGTCAGCCAGGACACAGGTGAGCTAGGGTGAGCTAGGACACAGGTGAGCTAGGGGTGAGCTAAGGCACAGGTGAGCTAGGGTGAACTAGGACACAGGTGAGCCAGGTTGAGCTAGGACACAGATGAGCCAGGGTGAGCTAGTACACAGGTGAGCTAGGGTGACTTACGACACAGGTGAGCTAGGATGAGCTAGGACACAGGTGAGCCAGGGTGAGCTTGGACACAGGTGAGCTAGGACACAGGTGAGCTAGGGTGAGCCAGGACACAGGTGAGATACGGTGAGCTAGGACACAGGTGAGCCAGGACACAAATGAGCCAGGGTGAGCTAGGACACAGGTGAGCTAGGGTGAGCTAGGACACAGGTAAGCCAGGTTGAGCTAGGACACAGATGAGCCAGAGTGAGCTAGGACACAGGTGAGCTAGGTCACAGGTGAGCTAGGACACAGGTGAGCCAGGGTGAGCTAGGACACAGGTGAGCTAGGGTGAGCTAGGGTGAAACAGGTTGAGCTAGGACACAGGTGAGTTAGAGTGAGCGAGGACACAGGTGAGCTAGGACACAGGTGAGCTAGGGTGAGCCAGGACACAGGTGAGATAGGGTGAGCTAGGACACAGGTGAGCCAGGGTGAGCTAGGACACAGATGAGCCAGGGTGAGCTAGGACACAGGTGAGACAGGGTGAGCTAGGACACAGGTGAACCAGGGTGAGCTAGGACACAGATGAGCCAGGGTGAGCTAGGACACGGGTGAGCCAGGGTGAGCTAGGACAAAGTTGAGCCAGAGTGAGTTAGGACACAGGTGAGCTAGGGTGAGCTAGGACACAGGTGAGCTAGGACACAGGTGAGCTAGGACACAGGTGAGCTAGGACACAGGTGAGCTAGGGTGAGCTAGGGTGAACCAGGGTGAGCTAGGACACAGGTGAGTTAAAGTGAGCTAGGACACAGGGGAGCTAGGACACAGGTGAGCTAGGGTGAGCTGAGAAACAGGTGAGCCAGGGTGAGCTAGGACACAAGTGAGCTAGGACACAGGTGAGCTATGGTGAGACAGGGTGAGCTGGGACACAGGTGAGCTAGAGTGAGGTAGGAAACAGGTGAGCTAGGACACATGTGAGCTAGGGTGACCTAGGACACAGGTGAGCTAGGGTGAGCTAGGACACAGGAGAGCTAGGGTGAGCTAGGACACTTGTGAGCCAGGGTGAGCTAGGACACAAGTGAGCTAGGACACAGGTGAGCTAGGGTGAGCCAGGGTGAGCTGGGACACAGGTGAGCTAGAGTGAGATAGGACACGGGTGAGCTAGGACACAGGTGAGCTAGGGTGAGCTAGGATACAGGTGAGCCAGGTTGAGCTAGGACACAGGTGAGCTAGGGTGAGCTAGGACACAGGTGAGCTTGGGTGAGCTAGGACACAGGTGAGCTAGGGTGAGCAAGGACACAGGTGAGCTAGGGTGAGCTAGGACACAGGTGAGCCAGGTTGAGCTAGGACACAGATGAGCCAGGGTGAGCTAGGACATAGGTGAGACAGGGTGAGCTAGGACACAGGTGAGCTAGATTGAGCTAGGACACAGATGATCCAGGGTGAGCTAGGACACAGGTGAGCTAGGGTGAGCTAGGACATAGGTGAGCTAGGGTGAGCTAGGACACAGGTGAGTTAGGTTGAGCTAGGACACAGATGAGCCAGGGTGAGCTAGGACACAGGTGAGCTAGGGTGAGCTAGGACACAGGTGAGCCAGGGTGAGATAGGACACGGGTGATCTAGGACACAGTTGAGCCAGGGTGAGCTAGGACACAGTTGAGCCAGGGTGAGCTAGGACACAGTTGAGCCAGGTTGAGCTAGGACACGAGTGAGCCAGGGTGAGCTAGGACACGGGTGAGCTAGGACACGGGTGAGCTAGGGTAGGCTAGGATACAGGTGAGCTAGGATGAGCTTGGACACAGGTGAGCAAGGGGTGAGCTAGGACACAGGTGAGCAAGGGTGAGCTAGGACACAGGTGAGCCAGGGTGAGCTAGGACACAGGTGAACTAGGGTGAGCTAGGGTGAACCAGGGTGAGCTAGGACACAGGTGAGCTGGGGTGAGCTAGGCCACAGGTGAGCCAGGGTGAGCTAGGACACCGGTGAGCTCCCAGCAAACACAAATCATCTACACAACGTTCGCCTATCTCTTGCCATAGGTGTGGGAATGATTTGCATTGAGAATGGTGCAGGAAAGCCTTTGAGAAACTTTTACTCAAAAAATCCAAACACAAAGGTTTAATTATAAATTGTTTTTCTACAATTATTTTCTTCCAAATGTAAAACAAATAGTTTTTACATGTTTAAATATAAAATTTATGGTGTTTTTTTGTAAAATTCATTAATAAATTGAGAATGATATATATTGGCTGAGTGAAACCTTTATAATCCATTTAGTTATAATTTGAACAGAAAAAAGTATTTTTCCAAATTTTCTAAAAATTGCTCTTTTTAACACAATTTGACTCCTTATACATTCCACTAAACACTATATCATGTTTAAATATATAATTTATGTATTATTCTCTAAAATAATTTATATAAATTATATAAGTTGTTGGAAAGTGGTGTTAAGGATTCTGAAAACATTTTGTTGTGTTAATATGTTCTTATTAACTATGTCTCAAGTTCACAGTTTATCAAACAAGAATATTAACATTCGTCAACTCTTAAAATCTTATATGTTATCTTGCTGGTGCAAAAACAACCCGTTCTCACACAAGACAGTACATATATGACTAGTGCTTAAAGTCAATATGTGGAATGTGATTTAGTACATATGTGATATATTCCCAGTTAACTTTTTTACCAAGGCTCAAACTCTTCCTCACGTACCAATTTACGTCTCACAGTACTCGTCCATCAACGTAGATAGCTGAATAGTCGTGATTGGTTCAATTATAACGAAAATTGTAGTTTTCAGGTCCCACATGGGTTGTGAAATTCACCTACTATTGTCCATGCTCTTATAATATTACAGATCAGCTACATCCTATTGAAGGCTCGTAGTTTTGTTTTGAGAAATATTAGTTGTTCTTAGTAAATTATAATAAGCACAATAAATTATTACATAGAATAAGTGCTTCACCAATCAATATTATATACTATAGTTTGTGCTTTAGAAATCTTTAAAGAATGTTTTGTAGGAACGCTAGCAGAAAACGATGTTATGTTGGAATGTATATAGGGTAAACTACTGCAAACAGGATGGTATGGTGTGGATTATTGGAAACTATAGGATTAGGGTCCACTACCACCTGTTAGGTGGGTAAGGGGTCCAATAACACCCGCAGGATGAGTATGGGGGTCACATCCACCCACAGGAATGGTATGGGGATCACTTCCACCCACAGGAAGGGTATGGGATCCAATACCATCCACTGGATGTGTATTGCGTCCACTACCACCGACAGGATGGGTATGGGCTCACAACCACCCACAGGATAGGTATGGGGTCCAATACCACCCACAGGATGAGTATGGGGTCCACTATAACCCACAGGATGGGTATGGGGCTCCAACCACCCACAGAATAAGTATGGGGTACAATAACACCCACTGGATATGTATGGCATCCATTGCCCCCACAGGATGACTATAGGGTACAGTATCGCCCACAGGATTAGTATATAGGGTTCACTGCCGCCCACAGAGTCGGTATGGGGTCCACCGCCACCCACAGGGTCGGTATGGGGTCCACTACCGCCCACAGGGTCGCTATGAAGTCAACTACCGTCCACAGGGTCGGTAGGGGTCCACTACCGCCCACAGGGTCGGCAGGGGGTCCACTGCCACCCACTGGGTCGGTAGGGGGTCCACTGCCGCCCACAGGATCGATAGGGGGTCCACTGCCGCCCACAGGGTCGATATGGGGGGGGTCCACTACCGCCCACAGGATCGATAGGGGGTCCACTGCCGCCCAGAGGGTCGGTAGGGGGTCCACTGCCGCCCACACGTTCGGTAGGGGTCCACTGCCGCCCACAGGGTCGGTAGGGGGTCCACTGCCGCCCACAGGATCGATAGGGGGTCCACTGCCGCCCACAGGGTCGATAGGGGGTCCCTTACCGCCCACAGGGTCTCTATGAAGTCAACTACCGCCCATAGTGTTTGTATAGTGTCCACTATCGCCCATAGTGTTATTATGGGGTCCACTACCCCTCATAGGGTCGGTATGGGGGTCCATTACTACCCACAGGGTGTGTCTGGGGTCTATTTTGGCAATACTGCTTTTCCAATCTCATTTGTTGTTCAATGTAAAATATTTGTTGCTCGACTTGCAACAATTTATATATATATATATATATAGTATAGTGCCTTTGCAATAATGTACCAATGTATGTATTTTCATAACTCGTTTTAAATTGTTGAAAAATAAATAACTACATTGTGAATGCAAGTCAATGTTTACATGCTAAATCAGAGTTGCCAGATTCCGCTTAAAATAGCAAATTGTGCTTATTTTCAAAGCTTGAGAATTTAGCTTTAAAGTAGTTAAAAAACTACGAATTTCGCAATTTGCTATGTACTTTAGTGTACTATTTTAAAATAAGATTGGTTTTTAAGCTGCAAGTCATATGAATCTCAAAAAAAGTATATTATTAACAATCTTATCTCCATAGTTCACTAGTTTCTGTAAATCAGATCTGGTAACTGTAGGCCAAGTACTGGAAGACTCAAGACACAATGTGTTGAAGCTATTCTCTTTGAAGAAGTCATCTCGACAGGATCTTCCAGCTCCAGCTATAAAACTTCACCAAACATGGATCTACCTAGTACATCAAATGGTAAGGAATTACTAAACTGTACAAAGTTTTATGCTAGAACATTTGTTACAGAATTGTCCCTGTCAGGGACAATTCAGTCCCTATTCTATGTGTACTCCATCACATAGTGACGGAGTATGTGGGAATAATTTTGTTGACACTGTCCATTTTGTCAATTCTACAACAGCAGATAATATGAATTCCCAGAGATATTTGTAACTTGAGATACTTGGTTTGGTTTGGTTAAGTTAGGTTAGGTTAGCCTAACCCAGTAAATCCTCCCCGGCTAGAATATAAACCCCGGACAAAGTGCTCGTGAAATGCCAGGCATTTGCAAATATGAGGATGTGGTTGATTAGATTATATTCTTTTCTATATCATAGATGTTCAATATATGAAAAATATTTTAGACTTAAAAATGGACCCCTGAGGTACTCAACTTAACACATTTCTTCATATTCATTCCCATTTAGTATGACCTTTTGCTCTCTTTGTTTTAACTATTGTTTTGTGCACTTTACAATTTTTTTCATGAACCTGTAATTTCCTTGCTAGTCTTCCATGTGGTACCTTATTAAAGTCTTTAGCATAATCCATGTATACTACATCCACCGGAAACCCTTTATCTGAGTACCATGTTACCATGTCCCAAAAGTGAGGAGGTTTATAAGGTAGCATCTGTTTTTAAGAAGACCATGGTGTGTCGATTGAATAAGATTTTTCACTGAAAGATGGTAAATGATTCCCTCCCTTAGGATTTTCGCCATGAGCTTGCAGATGTGTTATACCTAGCTGATCGGACATTAGTTTTGTGCTTAACTCTTTCTGCTTTTTTTTTAAATACTGTAAGGGTGAAATTTTCATATTTCAAATCTCGGGGTACTATCCCTTGGTTCAGATATTTTGTGGAAAGTATTTTCAGCAGTATTCATAGTTCTTCTGTCAGTTTATTTTCCTTTATAATTAAGGTTTGTTTTCTTTTGTACCATAGAAAGTACCACAGAAAGGTGTTATAATGTTGTGTTAGCTTTTCTGTACAATTTTTCTTTTTTGTTTGTATAAAAGGCTATGCAATGAATTCAAATATTTACGCTACCAATCAATTTTTCAGATAGATCATCGGATTTTGACAGTATGCTGTACATACCAGATGTTCCAAAAATAACTACAGACAACAATAATGGTACTGTGTTTACTATTTTTATACTTTATATATAGGAAGACAAGTTCAATCAATGAGCATTTTAATATATCATCAAAATTTTCATACATTTCTTTCACTTTGTTACACTTGTAAAAACTTATTCTTAGCTATATTTATATAAATGTTAATACCACTGTTAAATGAACATATTGATTTGTGTCCTTATTAGTTATAGCTTATTTATGTTGACCCAGCACCTTACTAAAGGGATTACCTTAACTTGTGTCACTATCTCTCTAGGGGGCTCCAGGTAGGCAGTATAGGTAATGCCACTAACATGCATATCATTATGGGAAAGTCCATAATTTAACACATAATTATAAGTAGGTAATTTGTAGCAAATTTTAAGATTATTAATAGGTACATTGTAGCATAATTTTGCATAAGCATAATTTTCTTGTTTTGTTCTTGTACTTTTCCTTCGAACACTATTATTTTCTCTTCAGAATTTCACCGGAGAATAGCAGTGATGACTAGAGAACATCTTGAACGTGAGTACCAGAAAGCACGTGCTGCAATGATACAAAGAAATGAGTACTTGAAGAGACTCTTAAACGTGGAGGAACCAAACTCAATAAAGGTGACAAACAAGAAACAGAAAAAAGATAACATACAGGATGTATCACACATTAATTCAAAACAAAGACCAGCTGCACCCCAATCTGATGGTAATCTTCTATTATTTTTTTAACAATATTTCTACAGCTGTTATTTGTGTACTTTCCAATAATATTTGTTGCCTATTTTTAAGTGTATGCTAGACAATTATGGAGATTAAATTACTATAACACTGAACAACTTGGTAGCATAAAGTTAGTTATAGTAATATCTTGAGATTTGTCTGAAAATATTAATACTTGTATACAATTTGCAATTATGTACCATGCTTAAATCTTCAAATGTGCCACCCAGACATTCTGCCTGCTATACTTTCACCACCACACATTCAAAATGCGGGCTATTCTACTAGTGGCAGAACGTACACTCAAAGTTATTTGGCAGCTGGTGAAGAAACTTTGGAATCATTTGATGTTGGTATGTCCCAACATCATTTGTTGGTATTTAAATGAGGGTTTATTTAATGGACACACGTCATAAATATTATGTACCAAAATTGTGCTTAATGCCTATGAAATTTTGTTTAACATATTATACTAATCATTCCTTTCACTTACAAATTTTTCTTACTAATTTTTAATCCCATATTTCAAAGTACTTGCTGCAGAACTTGAACAAATTAAAGATTCTCAGCCAAGTGTTTCTGACTGGCAAAAAAGAAGAAAAAATGCAGAGATTAATTGGGGAGAAAGCAGGGCAATGCTGTTCGATTGGACATTGTCTGAGTTGGGTGTTCCAGATAAAGGTAAATTAAATATTGCTGTGTTCATTAAGGTTATACTGTATAATAAGCATCATATGCAAATTAATGACACTCTATTAATACATTTAGACTTCAGATTGTTTAAAATGTTAGGTATACAGTATTTAAAATTAGTATAAATAATTACCCCTTTTTTCATCAGGTAAAGTTTGTGTACAATGTACAAATTGTGAGGCAAGCATCAAATGTGAAGACTGTTTTGCATTTTTGTGTCACATTTGTGACCAAATGCAACATTTTCTCATGCCTTTCCACCACAGATTATATTGGAAAAATGGCTTTTATGAGCCATTAGACCCGACACAAACTGTGTGCCCTGAAGGAAATATCTTTCACTGGAGTAAGTATACGATACCTGTATAAAATCCGTACTTTGTTCTGAGATTACTTCTACTTCCCAATCCCAGTCTAGAGCTACGATTATCTTGGTATAACAAAATAAAATGAATAAATGTTTCATTTCAGTCATTACAACATTTGGAGAAGTCTTAAAGTTTAAACCTGACACTTGGTTTTGTAGATTGATTTAATCGTCTGATTGTTTCTTTTCTGTGAATTTCTCGGTCATTATCTGGAGAATAATGTCAATATTTTGTACAATCAAGAAACAATGAAATATTCAGTCTGAAATTCTTTTCCATAAAACTCATTTTGTCAAACTGTCTTCCTTTTCTTTGTTACCAGAACCTGTTGTACCAGCCCAACCACCAAATTCTTGCCCCAACTGCACAGATTGCAAGTTTAAAATTTCAAGCTCCAGCAATCTCTGCATCTTCATCACTATAATGGGTAAATAAACTTTAAAATTTACCCTTTTATTTCCATTACCGGATATTCCTGAATCACAATACATTTTGAAATTTTTGTTGCTATAAATGTTAATTTTTACATCACTATTTTAGCAAGTCGCCACACCACTCAATGCACTGTATTTTAAACTACAGGAAGGTATGACCTCTATACTCCAATCTATACATGCCACTGTGGATATGAGCATCAACAACTAGGCAAGACCATGCACAAGTCTGGTTTCTATTCATCATTAGGAAAGAGCAGCACATTCTACAGCACCAGTCTGCTTGAATCATGGCACCATATCAAAAGAAATTGTCCCGGAACATCATTTCGGGCATTAGTCACTGCACTGGAATCCTTTGGTGCTTCTCGTGGGCGTGTATGTTTTGATACCGTTATTCTTAATATTTTCAGTTTTATATTTCAATACAAAAATTATCAAAATTTTGTAGTAATGTATATTCATTTATTAATAATTAGTTTTTAATTTTGTTCAAACACAAAATGGAATGTTTTTTTTTGTTTATTTATCTTATGTCATAATATGCATTTTAAATGTCACCATCTAAAAAATTCTATTCCTAGATTGGACCCATTAATTATATAACTTCGAAGAGAGTGTTCTTCGAATGGCGATTCCAGCAATATGAGCTGAGAAAAATTAGAGGAGAAGCTGACAATGAGTGTCCTGCTTGTGATAAAACCCCTTTAGCAGTACATATTGATGGCAACAAGAAGCTGTATCGTTACAACAAAGTTGGGAGGTAATAAAATGTGCTTTACAGATACTTAATGTATAGTATTCTTTTGTTCTCTACACACACTATATTATAATGAATTATATTGTCTTCAAATTAATGTTCTTATAAATAAAGTATGCACATATAAATATACATTGTCATATGACATATTTTTTAACTGAGTATGTCTTTATAGTTTGCCTTTCAATTGCATCCATATCATCATTTTATTTATCTAACACCATGTAAATTTTTGTTTTATGTAAAATTTAGCAGTGCATCAGAATTCTTCATATAAAACATTTTTTGATACCCCATTACCCATTGTTTAATATTATAGTGGTTACAGACAATAAATAATTATTTCTGAATTATCATTGCAGAGGTATCAGAAACCCCTATTATTCTGATAGTATCTTCAGCAAAGATGAAGATGTTCAAGCTCATGTTGGCACTATTCAGAGCTTGAAAACTAAGGTGAGTTTTATTATATATTGAGAAACCTTCAATTTTACCTAATAACTGTTTGGCGACTATAACATATGGTGGCCATTTTTGTATTTTTTCATTATAGTTTATATATATTGAATAAGGAAATATAACCCATAGAAATTCTTATGTGCAACAACAATGCCTATCGCGCAAAATAATCTCTACCTTCTACCCGTCCTACATAATTATAATCATGCTCACCAACTGGGTATTTAGTTACTATAAATATTTTTGTTTAATAGAGTAAGCACACGTGTGGAGTGTCTACATGGAAAGCTGCTCAAAATAAGCCTCTTTCATTCCAAAGTTTGGATGAAACAGGAATCAGCATGGCCTCCTGTCGACATGGTATTATCCTCCACACCTTGAATATGTATCAAGGAGAGCTGTACAGTTATGCCCACTATTTGCAAATTATGTATTTCAAATACGTAAAGTTTATTTGTCAAGACATAATTTGCAAATATTGGCCATGGGCCTTAACTGTGGCTCAGAAACAATCACATTTTCACATTGGTCAAGCAAAGCCATTTTTAGGAGTCCTACATGCAAAAGGACATGCTTGGTATTGTCAGGTAAATAAAAATATAACATTACATTTATGTATACTAATTAAATTTAATGTAATGTATACATTACATTAAATATAATAAGTACAGTTTGTGTAAAAAAATTTAAGATTTCTGATTGTTTAAGATTAATGATATACGTATCATTTAATATAGTAGGAGGCTTTTAATTTTTGTACAATAATTTGAATTTTTTTTTACTGTATACTTTTATGTTAAAGGTATTGTATGGAGGGCGGTGGCAAGAAGGAAGTGGCATGACTTTAGGGGAAGAGGCAGAGCAAGTGTTTGCATACCTCTCACGATACAACTCTACAACTAAAAACATGCTGAAAGCTGGTATTTGTTTATATGGTTCATCTGATCAAGTTTTTTATTATTTTACCTGCCCTGTAATCAGTATAATGCGATTTGTATTCAGTATTCAATAAGTATCAACTCCCTCAAATAATCAATAAAAGAATGAAAACATATTGGTCAAACTTGAGTTGGTCGTGGTGAGTAAAGGTATGTTATGAAACTGTTATTAATCTATGCTCTTCAAGATGTTCATTGCTATAAATATTTTTCTCAGAAAGAACAGAAGAACTCACAGAGGGTGCAGTCTTTTGGAACCATCGAAAAATTGATGGACTGGCTCGTGCATTAGTTACTCGACTCAGAAAGGTACTAAAAATAATATATATTTATTTTATTTATTTGTATTTATTTTGAAACTTATTATAATGCATTTATATGTGAAAGGTATTATAATGCATTTATAGGTTAGTTATGTGTTCAGATCATGTACTACATATATTTTCCATTATAAATTAGCGACCATTTCCTTGAATTAACTGCTTGAACTTTTTCAATATATCAATAAGGTTAATTTGTATAAAGTATATAGTATTTAATTAACCTAAATGTATGATTCCGAGATATATCAAATGTGTTCACAGAGAAATCACAGTATCGTGATATATCACGGGAACTGTGATGAGGGTTTGAACCCCATGCACTGAGTGCTCTCAGATGCATGCTCTAGTTCACTACGCCACGACATGGTCAGATGAATTGCAACTTGGAGTACTACTGCACCCACAAGGATCCCAAGGCTTCCACTGAAGCCAAACCAGGTTTCACACAATTCCCCCATGAACTCGGTCTCTGTCATTCAGTAGTTCTGCCTTTGATGCCCCCATTTCAATGTCTTTCTCCATGTATTGATATATCACAATAATATGAATTCTATGTGTATTGAAAGGGCCATCAGAGGTAAAACTACTGGAGGACACAGACCAAGTACATGGGAAACTGCATGCACAACCGCCCATGGAATGGGTATGGGGGTGCATAATTAACAAAAATTGAATTGTGGGTTCATTAGTACCCTAGGTTGCAATTCTTTTGACCATGTTGTGGCGCATTCAACTACAGCAAGCATCTGGGAATGCCAAGCCCATAGGTTCGAACCACTCATCATGGTTAATGTGATTTGTTCATTAAATTTATTATATTTTCAAATAGGCCAGAGAGACGGAAATAACAGTTTCAAATGAGATCGACAAACTTGATGTTCAAAAGTCATTGATTCAAGAATGGCGATCTGACCTACAAATGATTTGTAAGGAGTTAGAGTTAAACACTGGAACAACCTCGAAGAACATAAAATATTCTATCGAGGCAGTTGCAGACTCTATCAGGCATCGCAAAAATCTGATTGCCACTGATGCAGGTAGGCTTACTATTTCTTTGTTAACTCTGAAGCAATTTCTATTTAGCTCTTGTCTATAATTTCTATGTAGGTAAATGATGAGGAAATTTTTTTAACAACTTTAAAACTTTCAGCCAAAAAACTTTATTTGCAGCATCCAGTAAAATGCGCTCTTCACTCCGGCACAGAAATGAGTGTGATAGGAAAAAGCTTCAAGGCTTCATAAAAATCTACAATAGTGAAAACTCTGAAATTCTCAGTGAAAAGGATGCAATAGAAGGTATCCTGCCATGGCACAATTTATTGCCTCATCATAGCCAAAATGGTATGTAACTACATCTCATTTTATCAGGGGTTACAATTCGGCCTTATCAAGATAACTAACATTTAGCATGCATAATGGATAAGCTTTACTTATTTTTGAAGTAAAATATCATCACTACTGTTTGTAAAATAGGTGCAGTATCATAATCCGTAGGTTTTTATCAGGTTGATACTGCACAATAAACTATGTATAGTATGTATAATGCAAGTACCTAAACTGTAATTACATTAAATTGAGTTGTAGTTTACTTGCAGTAAATATAATTTTCCTCTTTTATTAGTGTCCCTTGCTCAAAAAAAGAAGGCAGTAGAAGATGTGGAGCTTCAGAAGAGATCCAGAGAAGAGCAACAACACACTGTTCAAGAAATGCTGCATTATCTCGCATATTACAAGAATAAGAGAGAGATTTTAACCGAACATACTGAAGAGTTGTTATGTGGAATTTTTCCTTCATATCTAAGCAAGGTAAGCTAACAGCCTAAATGTGTGTTGCAATTCAGTTCTTCATAAACATTTATCCAGCAGAATTTTATACTTGAGTAAAGTCTTGCTATTTACAACTTTGACAGGTAGACAATTCCATGGTTTTCATATACTGTACTGGTGTGTTTTACATATATTTGAACTTTTACCGAAAACTTTATTTATTTATTCTAATTTCTTTAGTATTTTCAGGGAAATTTGTAAATGTCTTAAACCCCATTAAATAGTCTATATATTACAGGATCCTAACAAGTACACTATTGAAGAGAAGCACCTATCAACCAAAAATAAGAGTGGAATCTTGGCTCTTTTGAAGCAAGGGCAAAAGTTGTGTTCTGACAAGCTGAGTGATGCAAAGCGTTTATTTGGATACCAGGAAGAGGATGTTGATGTTTCCGAGCCCTACCTGGAGCTTTGTGACAGTGAAGATGATGATGATGAAGATGAAGAATTACTACTAAACTGATGATACAAAAGTTAAGTATAATAAATTTTACCTGATTTCTCTTGCTAATTTCTCTTACTTAATTTCTCTAATTTCTAATTATCCTAGCCCTAAGATTACTACTGGCCTCCATTGCCTTGCCTGCACTTTGTTTCCCCCTTAACCATATCACTCATTCTTACAGGTGTGAGACAGAGAGGTACAAGATCATCCAAGAGGAACAACACCTGAAGCACCCAACATTTGGGTGTTTTAATTAATAAAAACGCCCTTCATGGCTTCACTTATCCTGGCTGGTTTAATTAAAAAAACCTAACCTAAACCTAATATATATACCTCTAGAGTCAAGGGAGTTAAGTTTTAGGCTGCACAATGAAACTGCTATTGACAATTTTATAACTGCTGCTGATAATGTCTGTCCTGTGACTTTTTGTAAGCATAACCAAAAGGCTTAAACAATCCCTTGCTTACAAAGGGAATACTTAAACCCATTAATAAAAAACATGACCTTGAGAAGAAGTATAGGTTAGGAATTGTCTCCAAAGAATTCTCATGCTCTTCAACAGGTCACTTGAACTCCAAACCTTTCCAGTTATCCTAAAAAAAGCGAGTTACCCCTGTACACAAATGTGGTGATCTCACAGATGTTAAAAATTACAGACCTATATCAATCCTGCCTAACTTGTCAACATTTTTTGAAAAGCTACTTGAACTTGAACTCCAAACCTTTCCAGTTATCCTAAAAAAGCGAGTTACCCCTGTACACAAATGTGGTGATCTCACAGATGTTAACAACTACAGACCTATATCAATCCTGCCTAACTTGTCAACATTTTTTGAAAAACTAATCTACAAGCAGTTTTACTCTTATCTAGCCAAACACCATATACTTAGTACTAGGCTGTACAAGAATATAACAACTCTTGTATATATCTCAAAAAAAAAAAAAAAAAAAAAAAGCACAAGACGAAGCTTGAAAAAGTTTAGTGGTATGCCAATAGGCTAGTCCAGGACTAAGAGGCATGAGTTACGAGGACAGGCTGCGAGAAATGCAATTGATAGGGTACATAAAGATAAACTGTTTAACACGGGTGGTAGGCGAACAAGGGGACACAGGTGGAAACTTAGTACCCAAATGAACCACTAGGATGTTAGAAAGAACTTTTTCAGTGTCAGAGTAGTTAATAGATGGAATGCATTAGGCAGTGATGTGGTGGAGGCTGACTCCATACACAGTTTCAAATGCAGATATGATAGAGCCCAGTAGGCTCAGGAATCTGTACATCAGTTGATTGCCAGTTGAGAGGTGGGACCAAAGAGCCAGAGCTCAACCCCCCGCAACCACAACTAGGCGAGTATACACACACACACACACACGTACACACACACACACACACACAGACACAAACATACACACACTAATGCCTCTATTCACCTTGCAGTAAATAGGAACCTGAAAGTCAGGAAGCTGCTAAAGGCTGCATCTTGGGGATGTGTGAGTGTGTTAGATAAAAATATATGTTGTTTAGATATGATGGAGGAAAAGAGGCCGAGAGTCGGTACATTAGACAACCGACGCTTAGAAAGGCGGGGTCCAAGAGCTAACAGCTAAAATCTTGGAAATAATAAATTAAAATATTTAATACACCCACATACATGTTTCACATTATTTTGGCTGAGGGCACACTGAGGGCTGATGGCCCCGTCGACGGGGCAGGAAGTCGGTGGTTGATCAAAGGCCTCCCACATCCTCCACATACCTGAGGATTATTCCGGCTTAATTTTAAACGGAAGTAATGTCTTGGCATTTACGGCTTCAGCGGGTGGGTGGGTCCGTGGGTTTATTACACTGTGAGTGAAAACAATCGCCTATTCTCTATTTTATATTGCGGCTTGTAGAGCTAGAAGCTGTTGCCTCTTGTGTGCGTTGCACAAGGGGATTAATATCTGGATTAATAGCTTTCAATATTTCCAGTATTTTTAAGGTAACGCTTAAATACCGAAGATACTGCTATTGGACACCGCTTAATTGACAATGTCTCAACAACGCAGGCTAAAGATGTGCGTGGCTCCTGCTATTGCAATGATGCTCATTTGTTTTTCAATGATGGGCCTTAGTTGCCCCCTCTCTAACTTACCGTTCTAAATACCCCTTCTCCATCTTCCGCAAACATTTCCCCTCATACATCTCCCCCCTTTCCTCCTGTCCCCCTTGTCCATCTTTGTCCCCCTGTCCATCTTTGTCCCCTGTCCCTCACTTTGTCCCCTTGCCCACATTTTCTGTCCTCTGTCCCAGATCCCTTTCCCCCCTCTCTGTCCCCCTGTCCCCCTTTCCATCTCTCTGTCCCCCTGTCCCTCTCTATCCCATTGTCCCTGTCTCTGTCCCCCCTGTCTCTCTCTGTCCCCCTGTTCTTCTCTGTCCTCCTGTTCCTCTCTCTGTCCCCCTGTCACTCTCTGTCCCCCTGTTCCTCTATGTCCCCCTGTCCATCTCTCTGTCCCCTGTACCTCTCTGTCCCCCTGCCCACTCTTTCTGTCCGCTGTCCATCATCTGTCCCCCTCCCTTTCCTCCAGTCCCCCTATCCATCTCTGTCCCCTTGTCCCTGTCTCTCCTCTGTCCCCTCTCTCTTGGTCTCCTGCCCCCCTCTCCTCCCTCTGTCCCCCGGTCCCCCTCTCTGACCCTGTCCCTCTGTCTCTGTCTCTGTCCATGTCCCCCTCTCTGTCCCTGTCTCCCTCCCTGTCCCACTGCTCCCCCTCTGTTCCCCCCGTCCCTCCTCTGGCCCTGTCCGTCTGTCCCTGTCCCTCTGTCTCTGCCTCTCCTCGTTTCTGACATTCTCTGTGTCAGCCTATCTCTCTGTCTCTTTCCTCGCTCTATCTCTGTCATTCTCTCACTGACTTTGCATATCCTTATCTATACGTCTCTGTGTCTAACATTCTCTCCCTGACTCTGTCTCTATATCTATTTCTCTGTCTCGATCTTCATCTCTTTCTCTCTCTCCTCTCTCTCTCTCTTCCCTCTCTCTCTCTCCCTCTCTCTCTCTCTCCTCTCTCTCTCTCTCCTTCACTCTTCTCTCTCTCTCTCTCTCTCCTCTCTCTCTCTCTCTCTCTCTCTCTCTCTCTCTCTCTCTCTCTCTCTCTTCTCTCTCTCTCTCTCTCTCTCTCTCCTCTCTCTCTCTCTCTCTCTCGCTCTCTCTCTCTTCCTCTCTCTCTCTCTCATCTCTTCTCTCTCTCTCTCTCTCTCTCTCTCTCTCTCTCTCTCTCTCTCTCTCTCCGCTCTCTCTCCCTCTCTCTCCTCTCTCTCTCTCCGCTCTCTCTCTCTCTCTCTCTCCTCTCTCTCTCTCTCTCTCTCTCTCTCTCTCTCTCTCTCTCTCTCTCTCTCTCTCTCCCTCTCTCTCTCTCCTTACATACATACATACATACATACATACATACCTACATACATACACACATACATACATACATACGTACATACATACATACATACATACATTTATTTAACACATGTGGTACACGCACAAGGGGACACAGGTGAAGCTGAGTACCCAAATGAGCCACAGAGAGATTATAGAAAGAACTTTTCAGTGTCAGAGTAGTTAATAAATGGAATGCTTTAGGCAGTAATGTGGTGGAGGCTGATTCCATACACAGTTTCAAGTGTATGGAAAGTGTATGTATTCAAGTGGCGGGACCAAAGAGCCAAAGTTCAACCCTTGCAACCACAACTAGGTTAGTACATCATACATACATAAGATATAAAACAGTGGAGGATTCCCAGGTAGAACAATCAACCACAATGCCCATTACCCCTTTACCCTGATGTCCTTAACTACACAACTATACAAGAGTCATTAACACGTGTAATGGCTGATCCCCCATCACGATAGCATAAAGACCAATTGCTTGACCCGCAGTCTGTCTTGCTCCTCAAATAATTTTCGGGTTAACATGAAACGTCTCTCGAGTTT